>NW_015174847.1:1757389-1803478 GCF_001447785.1 Gekko japonicus
TCGTTATGAGAATAAAAAGGGAGGAGAGTAATGTAAACTGCTTTGGGTCTCCTTTGAAGGAAAAGCTGGGTATAAATGAAGTAGGGGAAAAAAATCCATGCAATGAAAAGCACCACTTGCATATCTGCTGCTCTTAAAGGTGCAGGAGCAAGGCCTGAAAGAAAGTGACAACCCTAATATATGCTTAGAAGTGAATGAAGCCTGTGATCTGCCATGAGCCAGCAATTTTGCATCCGCCCCCCCCATTTTATTTCCCAGCCTCATTTCCTTTCACCTATGGAGGCAAGACCAGAATATATACATCTGTGACAGCTCTCTTGACTTTCCCTCCCAAAAAAAGATTTTAGAAACTCTAAAGCAGTTTGTCTGATTACTCTTAATTGGGCATGATAGCTTGAAAAGCTGGAAGCAAGGAGAAGGGGGGGGGAGACAGTAATCTTAATGTTTCTGATACAAAAGGCATTTTAAAAAGGGGGGCGGGGGGAGGTCGAAGCAATAGGACCTGCAGATGGTTAACATTTCCATTTGTCTCCACTCCCTCCCTAGAAGCATTGTTTTTATTCTGCTGTTAAATCTTCCCAGACATTGGGTCTTGTTTGATCTGCAGAATAAAAGGTTGACACTCTGCAAGCAGGAGCTGCTGAAACATTGGTCGGATTAAGTAGCAAAGTGTCCCGTTTCTGCACAGGGTCATTAATCCACTCCTGGGGGGGTGGGGAGAAAAAGAAATTGCAAGACATTTGGAAAGTTACTTTCATGTTGCCAGTGTTTTATTTGAAATATGTCTCTCTTATTTAGTAAATGATAGTCCCACCCAGATGCCTGACACTGTCAGTTTGCAAGATTTGGCTTGGCATGAATCATGTGGCCAGATCATACACTTTCCATTGTGCTGAAAGAACCAGAAATGCCATTTAGGAATATTAATCATCTAAGCTGCTCCCAAAGGATGATGTTGTGTAAATATGCAGGCTGTGATCTGCGCTGCAAGACTCCAGCAGAGAAATCATTTTAGCTGCCCCTTCCCCCCGCCCCTGTACAGTCCCATTAGTTTGTTCTGGGGAGTTCTCTGGAAGTTCTGATCTTATAGTTCCCACATTAGAAAAATAAATAAATGCAGATGCTTCTATCAGTACGCTAAAATTCCAGTTATCTAAACTTAAACTTCCGTTATCCAGTTCAGGCATTCTGATTGGTGATGTTCAATAAACCCAACAGTTTGGTTGCACCAAGATGGTAAATGCAACCAAATGTACAGGCACAAAAAAATCAGCACATATCATTGAAATTATGAATCCCGACTACACAGAAACAAACAAGTGGCAAATCTGTGCTTGAAAAGTCAGGCACTTCAGTGACCCTACTCTGACCCTGGAGGATACATGCCTTCTTCACCAGTAACCAAGAAGGTTTACTGTGCTAACTGCGCAGGTGCCAAAGCCACCACAAGTTGTAACACATCAACTGCAAAGATAGCATAATTATTTGGACACAGCATGGTTATGACCTTGTAGTAAGGTTGCCAACTTTCAGCCAGTTTGGTGTAGTAGTTAGGAGCAGTGTTCCCTCTAAGCTGAGTTAGTGTGAGCTAGCTCACAGTTTTTAGCCTCCGGCTCACACATTTTTGTCTTAGCTCAGGAAGGAGGGCTCCAGAGCAAACTAATTAATGCAGTAGCTGAATTACTTGCTCACAAATTTAATGCCGGTAGCTCACAAAGTAGAAATGTTGCTCATAAGACTCCACAGTAGGAGGGAACATTGGTTAGGAGTGTCAGACTCCAATCCGGAGAACCAGGATTGATTCCCCACTCCTCCACATGAGGCCAGCTGGGTGACCTTGGGTTAGTCACAGTTCTCTCAGAACTCTCTCATCCCCACCTACCTCCCAGGGTGTCTGTTGTGGGAAGAGGAAGGGAAGGCAACTGTAAGCTGCTCCAAGACTCCTTTGGGTAATGAAGAGCAGGGTATAAAACCAACTCTTCTTGTAGCTGGAGTTCTCCTGCTATTACAACTGATCTCCAGGCTACCAAGATCAGTTCATCTGGAAATAGTGGCTGCTTTGGAAGGTGGACTCTATGACATTATAACTAGGGAGGGGCATGAACTGCAAAAATGCGGTTTGGATTGTGGCCAAGCCACGAACTGAACCGGTTCACTCTCTGAAGAACCAGTTCAGCTCATGGGCCAAACAAACCAATGGGGTTTTCAGAAAACTGCAAAAACAGCTGCGTGGCGGGGGCACTCCCCATCACTCAGCTGATTCTGGCTTTCTTGTGCAGTCCCTTTAAAGTTTAAAGGGACTGCACAAGAAAGCCTGAAAATGGGGAGCAGACTGTCTGGAGTAGGGGCTGGGTGCTGCTTCAACAGGGGAAGCCCCCATCCGTCACCTGGTGATCCAAGAGAGCCCGGGCACTCACCCACCCTCTCCCATTACCTGAGGATGCCCATGACACCCAGACCTTCCAGCAGGAACTCATCCAGGAGGCTGGTGGAGGAAGAGAGGTCAGTGGAAGAGAAGGGTTGGCCAGCTGAGGTGGTTGGTAGCAAGGGCCGTGGCAGCAGTACAGCTTCCAGGCCCACTCCAGGAGCCCAGGGAGGGGGAGGTGGTGCCAGCAGGGAAGGAGGCCACTCTAGCCTCAGGGACCACTGTGGCTGGCCCACTTCCTACTGGGCCCACCTTTGCCACTACTGCTGGAGGACTCCCAACCAATGTTCCCTCTAAGCTGTGGAGTCTTGTGAGCAAAAATTCTACTTTCTGAGCTACTGGCATTAAAGTTGTGAGCAGGTGATTTGGCTACTGCATAAATTAGTTTGCTCTGGAGCCCTCCTTCCTGGGCTGAGACAAAAACGTGTGAGCCGGAGGCTAAAAACCTGTGAGCTAGCTCACACTAACTCAGCTTAGAGGGAACACTGCTCCCAACCTATGTGATCCCTGGGCTGAAGCAGCCTCTTTCCCGGCTGTTGTCACCTCCCCCACTGGGGGTTCAACACAGATGTACCTGTGGGTATTTATTTATTTATTTTGAAATTTTCAGAAATGGTAAAGGTAAAGGTTTCCCTTGCTCGAAAGCCAGTCGAATCCGACTCCAGGGTTGCGGCGCTCATCTCCGTTTCAAAGCCGAAGAGCCAGCACTGTCCGAAGACATTTCCGTGGTCATGTGGCCGGCATGACTAAACACCAAGGCGCACGGAATGCTGTTACCTTCCAACCTAAGTGGTACCTATGTATCTACTTGCAATTTCTTGCTTTTGAACTGCTAGGTCGGCAGAAATGGTAGTTAGCCCCAAATGGCTGCTATGGGAAGGAGGACCAATCACAAAATAGCTGACCTAGGGAGGAGTGAGAAAAAGTTGAGAAGTTCTAAGTCAAGCATCTTCCTAGGATGGGAGTCGCTATTTCTGAATGGGTGCTCTCTGCAGAATGAAAAGGAATGCCTTCTGAAGCACCTTCCCCCCGAATGAGAAGGAGGACAGGATAAGTTTGTTTAGGGGAAGAGGTAGAGCTGCTAAGTCCTGGTTGAGACATCCTTGGAGATTTGGGGGTGAAGCCTCGGGAGGGTAATGCTATAGACTCCAAAGCAGGGATTTCCTTCAGGGGAGCTGACCTATGTCGTCCGGGTATCAGATATAATTTTGGGAGAACTCTAGGCCCCACCTGGAGGTTGGCAGCCATCAGAAGAGCTGTTTTGAAGAAGAAGTAGGCAGGCACCAGAAAACACACTAATGGGTACTAGGTTTGCCAAGTCTATCTTCGCTGGGAGCAGGGGGCTCCCGGCCGGCGTCTTGTGCGTGCCGCACTCACATCACCTGGAAGGGACGGGAGGATGGCAGGCATGCTGGGGGTGGGGCCACGGCCATACAAGGGAAAACCATAGAGTTTTCTCTTGTATGGCCGTGGCCCCGCCCCCAGTGTGCCCGGCGTGCCCGCGTCACTTCCGGGTGACACGCATGTCGGGGTGGAGTTCCCCCCGGGGCCCGATCCGGCGCCGCCGAAGAACGGGCCTCTGGGGCAGGGGTTTCCCCGCCCCCTGGAGGGACTTGGGATCCCTAATGGGCAACGTTAGGCCCACAGGCACCACACTGGGGATCACTGCAGTAGAGCATGTAGAAGGATGGCATTTGAGTTGGCCTTTGATTTGAACCTCGAGCAAAAACATCAGAGTGTTTTGGTGAGGGATTTGCCTTGTATATAAATGAGTAGATTGTAGTAAGTTTGAATCACGATGGCATTTGTGTTGAAGTCTGCAGGTAGGGATGCCAGCCTCCAGGTGGGAACTGAGGATCCCCCAGAATTACAGCTTATCTCCAGGTTACAGAAATCAATTTCCCCAGAGAAAACTGATGCTCTGGAGGGTGGACTCTATGGCACTGTACTCCACTGAGGTCCCTGTCCTCCCCGGGCTCCATCCCCAAATCTCCAGGAGTTTCCCAACCTGAATCTGGCAACCCTACCCTCCATCCCCCGCTAGTGGCCGGCGGGACCCGGCATCCCTATCTGCAGTGTTCCTCATTCTGCCACAGAATTCCTACCACAGATGATTGCTACTGTAGCATCAAATATCATGACATTGCACTGGCATAGTTATTAGTAATATGTACCCTAAAGCTTTACACAATGTAAATTAAGGACAGTCGATCCACTGGGTCTCCAGTACATCTTTTAGGTTAGCATGTCACCCATCTAGATAGCATCCGGTTAGGATGATTTAATTATGCTCTCGCATTCTTAAGTTTAAAAAAATAAGTTTATTGGTTGTTCAGTCATGGAAATACACCCAACAAGATTCTATCTAAGGAAAAGTGGCAGCCATTTGTTTGTTTCCAGTGATGCATGACAGAAAAGGAAAGTGCACTGAGTGCAGTTCCTCTTGTGCAGGCAGTAGTAGTGCAGTGGCTGTGGCAGCATTTTAAATACAATGTTTAGTGAACTAACAATATGCACATGGGGCTATGGAATGTGCAACAGATGGTTCACATGGTTTCATTTAATCTGGGTTTGAAACTGCATCAGAAGAAGAACCTTGTGCGTTGTCTCCCAGCTGTAGCAAAGGTGTTAGGGATACAATTACTTTCACTTAGCGCAAGTGGGCAGCAAGGAGTAATCTTAATGATTCCACTTGTGCAAGGACTGTTGCACACATGGAGATCTTCCATGCAATCCAACCCATCCTTATGTTCAAACTCAGGGATGTATGTAGTTGGAACCAGGTTTGTTATAGGGAGGTGCAATTCTTTTTCTAAAATTCACTTTTAAAAATATAGTTATACCTTCAGGATATTAAGCACCCGTCGACCTTTTTTTCTGCTACAGACCTTTTAAACAGAAAACAGTCCTCACCCAGGTAGGCAAATGACAAGAGAAAGAAAAGCAGTGAGCTTGCTTCTCCTGCCCTTTTGGAACGCTTTCTTTATTGAGACATTTATATAGAGCCTTTGCTTCCATCCATGGATTCTCAAGGCAGCTTACAAAGGCTCATCTTAAAAAAAATGGGGCACAAATGATTAATAATACAAGCAGCAGAATACGTTCAGTATAGCCCAAAGAATGCCCAGCTTCCCCTCTTCCAAAATTTTTATTTATTTATTTAATTGGATTTTAAACCACCCGCCCCTTGTAGGGCTATGGGCAATGTACAACATGGAATGCATTCATAAATAAAAACTTAATTAAAACATTGTAAAAAACACAACAATCAACTTAAGAGATGTCACTAAAAACTTCCGGTTGTATCACTCCTTCATGGGGGAGGCAGGGAGCAGGAGTGCCAGATGGATGGAACCATCGTTATTCTCAGCCAAACACCTGGCAGAACATCTCTGCCTTACAGGCCCTGCGGAATTGCATCAGATCCCACAGGGCATGGATGTTATTCAGCAGAGAGTCCTACCAGGTTGGAGTCAGTGTTCCCTCTAAGCTGAGTTAGTGTGAGCTAGCTCACAGTTTGTTAGCCCCCAGCTCACAGATTTTTGTCTTAGCTCAGGAAGGATGGCTCCAGAACAAACTAATTTATGCAGTAGCCAAATTGCTGGCTCACAACTTTAATGCTAGGAGCCCACAAAGTAGATTTTTGCTCACAAGACTCCACAGCTTAGAGTGAGCATTGGTTGGAGTCAGAGTGGAAAATTCCCTGGCTCTGGTCAAGGACAGCCAGATTTCTCTTGGGCCAGGGACCACCACCAAGTTCTTATCTGCTGAATGCAGTGTTCTTCTGGAGGCATACCAGGAGAGATGGTCCTGAAGAGGCGTGGGTCCCAGACTGTTATCTCCGAGAGCCAGTTTGGTGTAGTGGTTAAGTGCGCTGACTCTAATCTGGGAGAACCGGGTTTGATTCCCCACTCCTCTACTTGCACCTGGCTGGATGACCTTGGGCAAGACATAGTTCTGGCACAGCTGTCCTTGAAAAAGTGCAGTTTCTGCCAAGAGCTCTCTCAGCCCCACCTACCTCACAGGGTGTGGGGAGGGGAAGGGAAAGGAGTTTGTAAGCCGCTCTGAGACACCTTTGGGTAGTGAAGGGCGGGATATAAACCCAATCTCCTCCTCCTCCTCCTCCTCCTCCTCTCCTTAAAGGCCTTGAAAGTTAACACCAAAACCTTGAACCTGATCCAGTACTCCACTGGGAGCCAGTGCAGCTCACACAGCACAGGTTGAAAATATGTGCTGTTTGAGGAGTCCCCATGAGGACCCACACTGCTGCATTCTGTACCGGAGTTTCTGGGTCAGTCTCAAGGGTAGTCCTATGTACAGCAAGTTACAGTTGTCTAATCTGGAGGTGACTGTTGCATGGATTACTGTGGCTAGATCAGGGCGAGACAGGTAGGGAACCAGTTGCATTCAACATTCGGCCATGGCCCTCTCGAAAAATTCTGCTTTGCCTTTGAAAACAAGGACATGACAGCACCCTTCTAACCTCCTCTGGGAGCCCATTTCACAAGAATAGCACCACTGCCAAAGAAGCTCCCCATGACTGAGTGGCAACTGACCTGAGAGGAAGAGCAACCAAGGGGGATTGCTGGGAAGAGCTGGGGAAGCTGCCAGGGCCCAGGGCTTCTGGGAGGACCCCTTGCTGCCAACTTCCCTCCTACTCACCTTGAATTGAGCCTGGAAACATGGTGGCAGTCAATAAAGCTGTTTTAAAAATAGGACTGATACGATCTCACTGCTGTGCTCTAGACAAGCAGCTTATATTGTGTACCAACTGACTTTTCTATTTCCCCTCTTCCCACTCTAGCATCCCATTTCACTGGTCTGTTGAAACTAGTTGCATTACAAACTTCTGCATTTTTCTTTCAAACAAATAAAGGTAGATATAAAAATGCAATAAGACAAAATGAGATAATGTAGTTCAATGGCTGTAGAGATATAATAGAAAGTGTCAAAAATTGTTCACATACTAATTAAATTTAAAAGCCCACAGGGTTAAAGGGTGTGTGTGGGGGGGGGAAGAGATCATTTACTACTCAAGGTACCCTTAGGACAGTCTTTGCAGGACAAAGTAAAAATGGATGGGGGTATTATTCTACATAGAATTTATTTTTTGTAAAAGGGAAATTTGGAAAAATGCCTTGTTTTAATTTATATTCCCTTTGTGATCCATCAAGGAGGATTCATCTCCTATTCAAATGACTAGTCAATATGTTAGTTGGATCTAATGTCATTAATAAGATGCTAAAATGCTTCTGAGGAACAGGGGGATTTCTTTAACAAGTCATAAAGTGCTTTTTAATCCATTTCTGACTGGTTAAATGCTCACAGATTGGTCCATCATGAAGCAGTTTCAATGACAGTTTGTGTGAAAGAAAGAAAAAAAAGAAAAAGGATTGGGTTTAAACTAACGGCAGGCCACAGATAATATCTTTCCTTCCCTCATACTCCCAGCCTTTGGGTCAAATCATTTCAGGTGGAATGATTTTATGACTAATTGGGCCTGGCCCCTGTACAAGCCAACTATTTCCCCTTTAAAGTTCCGCAGGGCTGCTTATGGGGATATTGCGCAACAGTGTGTTCAGTTAACAACTGAAAAATCACCACACAGGATACTGGAAATCCCAAGGACATTCACAGGAATTACTTGCACTCTGTCCTCTAAATATGCCTTGTAATGATGTCAACTATTGTAAAGCAGCATGTCCAAAAGACAGGAAGCATTTGTGCTGGAGCCCAGACAAAGCAGTCATCTGTTTTAGCAGCCAAGCGCAAAACTGTGAACTGTTCAGAGCTTTACCTGGGCTTAGTCTAGAGAAACTCTGCACAGGATGGCTTTGCAAGGCTCAAATACATCAGCACAAAATCAACACGACGTAGTGGTTAGTGTAAGAGATTAAGGTTTGTTGTTGTTCAGTCGCACAGTCGAGTCCGACTCTTCGCAACCCCATGGACCAGCTCCCGCCGGCCTTCCGGTCTTCCGCCATCCTCTGAAGTTGGCTCAATTTCATGTTCGTTGCATCGATGACACTGTCTAACCATCTCATCCTTTGCCATCCCCGTCTTCTTTGACCTTCAATCCTTCCCAGCATCAGGGTCTTCTCCAGTGAGTGCTCCCTTCTCATTTGGTGGCCAAAGTATTTGAGCTTCAGTTTCATTATCTGGCCTTCCAGGGAACAGTCAGGGTTGATTTCTTTTAGGATTGACTGATTTGATCTTTTTGCAGTCCAAGGGACTCTCAAGAGTCTTCTCCAGCACCATAGTTCAAAAGAATCTATTCTTTGGCGCTCGGCCTTCCTTATAGTCCAACTCTCGCAGCCATACATGACTACTGGGAATACCATTGCTTTGACCATGCAGACTTTTGTTGGCAAGATTAAGGTTAGGGAGGCCCAGGTTCAAATTCCCAGTTTTCCTATGGAACAGACCGCCTCATGTTGAGCCAGTCACTCTTGCTCAGCCTAATCTACCTAATGATGCTGTTGTGAAGATAAAGTGCAAAAGAGAACTAGGTACATTGCACTAAATTTCTTCGAGGAAGGGTATAAATTCCCCCCTCCCCAGACATTAAAATTTCTCTCCCCCAATACAGTATCCCAGGAAGCAATAAGGGAAGAGGAATATGGATTTATGCACACTCAGGTACTCAGAAGGAGACAGAAATGCCAATAGATTGCTGTGCTAAATAGCTATACTTGAAAAGGAATGTTTCCACTAGAGATTACTCAGTATTGTTTATCTGAATTCCTGTGGCCATTTTTTTTAAGTGCAGTGGGTCATTGACTTGGGATTGAGAAAATCAACTGGAAATGTAGTCATACTCCCAGACCATGAAAGCTTGGCCTGGGCATTGTGTAGAATTCCTTTTGACGTTTTTATCTGAGCCCTATAAAGTTGTCTTTGGAACAGGGACAACAGCGGCACAGGTAAACTTCCTCCATTTAAAAAAGCAATCTGGGATTTAGTTCATGGGAACCAAGCCTAAACAGATGTGAAAAGTTCAAATAAAGGAAGGCCAGATTAAATGCACTTTTGTGGTTCAAAAATCACAACAGATGTTATTATTCAACCACCAAAAAATCTGCACATTTTAAGTACCGTTAGGTGACTGACCATCTGAAATTCTTAGTTAAAATAATGACATTCTTTAAAAATATACAGCAGAGGAACAAAATGTATTTTGAATCACAACAACATCCTATGGCTGGATTTGGGACTATTGCACTTGGGATGGTGACATATGGCCTTTCTTCATGGGACACCCGTTATTTTTTTTATTTGGTGTATATGTATCTCATACTTCATGCAAGAAGCTTAGGACTGTGTATGTGATGGCCAGTGTATGTGTTGTAATATAACCTACCTGTGGGGTAGTTTATATTCAGAGTGAGTTATGGGGTCAAGGTCACCTGATGAGTTTCATGGAGGGTTGCCAGCTTTGGTCTGGGAAATTCCTACAGATTTGGAGGCTGACCCTGGGGAGGGCAGAGGTTTGTGAAAGAAAATAACTCAGTGGGAATGTGAGGGTGGGGTTTGTGCAGTGGGGGGACTTCAACAAGGTATAATGCCATAGATTCCACCCTCCAAAGCTTCCATTTCTTCCATGGGAACTGATCTCTGTAGTTTGGAGATTAGTTGGGATGAGGGGTTTGCAAAAAATATATATGAATTTTTCCCCTATTTGGGTCCATTGGACTGGAAAAAGAATATTGGTTTTGTATTGGGATTTGGGTAAATATTTGGGAAACCCAAATTTATTTGGCTCCATTATACCCTGTGGGAACTGTCTCCATAGGGTATAATGGAGAAGGGATTTAAAGTTTAAATGTTTGCTGAGTTGACTTGCTGAATTGTGCTGCCACAGGAGACCTGGGAGACGGTGGTGGCTCAGATGTAGGCTTGTTAGAAAGTGGCTACTGGGGGAGGGCAGCTTGGTAGCAGCAGACCCAGGCCTGCCAGGACAGGTAGGATTGCAAGGGGAACAAGATGAAGAGATACAATAGGGAAAGGGGGATTTGAGGGAGGTTTGGGGGGTCATGCCAGCAGCCTAACCCTTGGTGGTGATAGAGGAAGGCCAGTGTGTGAGCAGTGAAAGAACAGGGTCTCTAGCACCCCAGGAAGGGGCTATTGCAGGGGGGAGAAGGCTTGTTTGCAGTGGCAATGAAGGGGGTGGTCAGGAAGTGGACCCTTGGATGTTGGAAAGGGTGCCCAGGGGCACCTTTTGGATACTCAGTTGGGACTGCAGCACCTCAAGAAGGTGGAGTTTGACCCAGGGGAAGGAAGTGATCCACAAAGAAAAAGGGGTACAAAGGATTTGACGGAGGTCGTGGGGGTCGTGCCAGCTGGCTGACCCTTGACAGTGGTAGAGGAAGGTTAGAAGGTGCAAGCAGGGTCTTCAGCACCCCAGGAAGGTGCTTTTGTGGGGGAAGAAGGCAAAAAGTGGGGTTTACTCATGGTGGCAATGAAAGAGAGGTCAAGGAAGTAGACCCCTGGATGTTAGATAGGGTTCCCAGGGGCACCTTTTGGATACTCAGTTGGGACTGCAACACCCCAGGAAGGTAGGGTTTGACCCAGGGGAAGGAAGTGATCCACAAGGAGAAAATGGTATGGGTGATTTGATGGGCATTGCTGGAGTCATGTTGGAGTGAATTCAGCAGGGATTTAAAGTTTAAATGCTTGCTGAGTTGACTCACAGAGTCGTGCCACCACTGCAGCGCAACTCTGCAATCTCCGTCCCCCCCCATAGCTAACAATCCAAAAGAGTCCAGTGGTGCCCGAACGGTGGGTGTTGCCTTCTGACACACTTCCGGTGATGTCAGGGTGTGTGGCATATGCAAATAAGTTATGCTAATGAGCTCCTGCACCTCTTTTTCTACAAAATGACTCCTGCATACAATCTTTGCTGCCCAGTATAATTTTGGGAACTCCATTGCTCTCTGCCTAATCAGCCTGATGGGTGAGGCCAGCTCTGCTCCTAGAAGCAAACAAAGGAAAGTACTGTCGGATGCAACTGGCTGTACAGGGCACTGTTGTGCACTGTGAACACAAAAAGCTGCCTTAGACTGAGTCAGACCCTTGGTTTATTAAGATCACTATTGTCTACTCTGACTGGTAGTAGCTCAGTCTCCGGTGTCTCAGGTCGAGGTCTTTCACATCACCTACTACCTGGTCCTTATAACTGGAGATGCTGGGGATTGAACTTGGGACCATCTGTGTACTAAGTAGATGTCCTGCCACTGAGCCACAGTCCCTCCTTTTGATCAACACTTGCAAAGCTTAAAACTTCATGCTAGTGGCTGATGCCACAACTCATGACAAATACAACTCCTGCCCTCTCATCTCCACCACATAAATATGTTTCAATAGAATAGTTTCAAGTACAGATCCAGAAAACAAAAACTCCCTCTCTTTAATATAGATATAGATACACTGTTAGGGAACAAGCCTGGTATTTGTTTTATGGACTGCTTATTGCTACACACAATGGACTGTGCACACACACAGGCTCAGAGAGCTGTACGCTTTAGGTCACCTGTTGTGATGCCACACATAGAGGGTGCCTGCACATACCTTACATGTAAATAAGGTTTCAGCAACTCAGTTGCCCAGCCTGGTGAAGAAGCACAAATCTCCATTATTGTGAGCAATGAAACAACAACTTTGGGAAGAGACAGCCACCATAGCAAAGCTACTTGTGGTCACGTATCACCATCAACTGCTTTGTTCATGAGCTGGAATTTCCTGCCAGATGGACATTTGGTTATCAGTGGAACTGGCCAACTTAATCAGCATTACAAGGAAGCATCCTGACACCTGGATTTCACACCTGTTCAGATGCCGATACTTCGAGTAAGGTTTTAGGTTACAATATTGGGCATCCCTCCTAGGTAACCTCCCTCCCTACCTGCAACCAATAGGATTGTTTTTGGGCTGGACTAACAGGTAGGTGGGTCAAGAGATTGGCACAGGTGCCACCCCCTATTAAAGGAGAGAACCAGTCACCTGGCCTCTCTCTGGTTAACTAGGAACCCCCCCCCCCAAGACAACCCCTGTCTGCTTTTACCCCTCTTAAGTCCCACTTGCTATCCCCAACCCTTGCCTCTACTAGTGATCTGCAGTCAAGAGACCCACACGTTCCGGCTGGTTCTGGTTGTGTGGATTCCCTTTGTTTCCATTTCTTCCCATCCATTCTTCATTGGAACAACCAAGCTTCAAGACAGATAAGTATCACCCACCATCATCCCTACCTGCTAATGCAACTGTGTTTATTTCCTACTGTAATTCTTAGGAACTTGATTGAATGTGTGAGCGCATCAGTATTGTTTGTATGAGATATATTTTTAAGTAAAAGACATCTGTTTTAACTACAACAGCCTCGAATCCTTTACTGGTAACCCTTGGTGGGATCAGGACCTTGGTATAAATTGGCAAGAACCCATCTATAATTGCCAATTGCTATAAATAAAAAGCAATTTGGCTAACAATATGTATGTTTGTAACAGAGGAGACATATCCAGCATTTGGTATCTATGCGATCAACCATTAACTCCTTGTTTGACTTGATAACGGCTAAAAGTTGTTTTGCTCCAGGAAAATACTAAAGCCAAAAGCAGTTGCATGTAGCATAATTGAGTCTTGAAATGGTTTTAGCTTTTCTTTGTTTGTTTTGCACACTAAATAAACATCAGGGCATAAATAGAATAAACTTTGCAACTGAATTGGAACATCTCTTGGTTTGCCGCCCCTTTTTTACTCACTCAACTATTGTTCTGCTAAAACCCAGGATAGCTCAGGAAGCTTACCAGAGAAAGCTGTCCCCAACACTTGTTTCAAAGGCAGAAGGAGCTTTGCCTGTTGTGTTACTCGTATGGCATACCAAATGGCATGCATGTCTATAAACTATTAACAGCAAGAACTATTTATAAGACTTGGGGAAAACCCTAAAAGGGAAATATCAGTGTGATTTGTACTAAAATCCTCCTCCCCCCACAACCTACCCTATCTTTCCTCCCAAGATGTAGCCACAGCTGGGTTACTATAACTTGGTCTACATGGGGCTGCCCTTGAATTTGACCCCAAAAATTCAGCTGGTGCAAAATGCAATGGCGCACCGTTTGGCTGGGATGCCCTTGTGGGTACATATACAACCAGTGCTTCACCAGCTATATTGGCTTCCAGTTGAGTACTGGATCAAGTTCAAGGTGATGGTATTAACCTTTAAAACCATATGCCATCTGGGGCCAACATATCTGCAGGACTACCTCTCCCAGTATCTTCCCCAGATAGCCTTATGTTCAGCTGACCAATACTTGTTAGTAATCCCTGGCCCTAAAGACATTCATTTGGCCTCAACCAGAGCCTGATTCTTTTTGGCTCTGGCATGGTGGAACATTCTCCCTAATGAGATCAAGGCCCTGCGAGACCTAGTACAGTTCCGCAAGGCCTTTAAAATGGAGTTGTTGTGCCAGGCCTTTGGTTGAGGCTATAGATGTCAAATTACATTGGCCTCCCCTGCCCTACTCCATCTCAGCCGGTCTTGTGCTATGCAGTTTAATTGTTCCATTAGTGGATGTTTTAGCCCATCTTCTGGTAGGCCAGCCTTTGGGCACCTATACAGCATACACCATGGAGCTCGCCATCATGTTCTGTATTATGGGTTTTATAGGTTTTAAATTGTATGTATCATGTATTTTAACTGTTTACCCACTTGTTGTGACCTGCCCTGAGCCAGCTTGCAGGGAAGGGCGGCATAGAAATCTCAAAAATAAATAAATTAAATTGAATAAGAAATCTGTGAAGCTACTGAATATATACTGGGGGGCAAAATCAGACATTATTGAATATTATTAAGTTTAAGTTTGAAGAATAAAATTTTTGCTACACAAGTTGCAAACAACTTTATAAATCAACAAGGAAGGTTCCAGTGGACAGCATTTATCTGACAAGACTTCAGGATTTGGAGAAAATCTCTATGTGAGACTTAGTGTGGTGTAGTGATTATAGTGCTGGAGTGTTTATTTATTTATTTATTTATTTATTTTCTTCATTAATACCCTGCCTTTTTCCTCAGTAGGGACCCAAAGTGGTTTACATCATTCTTCCCTCCTCCATGTTATCCATACAACAACCCATGAGGCAGGTTAGGATGAGAGTGTGAGCATGGCCAATATCACCCAGCAAGCTTCCATGGCCGAGTGGGGATTCAGACCTGGATCTCCAGATTATAGTCTGACACTTTAACCACAACACCCACACTGGCACTCTATTATATACCAAGAGAAGAGATATCAAGAGAAGAAATATCCGGCATTTGGTACTCCATGTTTGCCTTGATAAAAGCTGGATGTTGTTCTGCTCCAGAAAAAAAATGTTAAAGCTGAAAATTTCTGGATTAGGATCTGGGATACTGTGGATGATTCCCCAGTCTGACATGAAAGCTTTGCAGCCTTGGCAGCCAGTGTAAGGGCGGGTGATGTTTCAGCGATGGTGTGATATCAGTTCTGGCAATCTGAAACCGGACTGCCCAACAGAGCCCTCCAACGAGCTGATCCTGCAGGGAGAACTCTCCACCAGGCCATCAGAATGGAGGAGGGATAGTTGAGATCTTCCCTCCCTCCTTTCTGATGGTGGGCTGCCCAGCAGAGCCTGCAGGGAACTTGCCGCACTTTTGCAGCTTGGCTTGCAGAAGCCATTTAAAGCTTGGCTTGTAAAAGCCCTTTAAATAGCTTTGCAAGCTGTGCCTCGTGTGAGTGAACCCAGAAGTGGCATGAGTTCACCTACCTCCTTCTCTATTATACCCTATGGGAACGGTCCCCATAGGGTATAATGCAGCTGAATAAATGCGGCAATCCTGATTATTTCCTGAATCCCAATTTCATACTGATATTGGGATTTGGGAATATCAGAAAACACTAATATTTTTCACGTTCAGTACATTCGAACCCGAAAAATACCGATTTTTTTTTTGCACAGCCCTAGTTACAAACCTTTCACCTAACCTACCTGACAGGTTTGTTGTGAAAAGGAAAAAAAAGATGAGGAGAATGATGTAAGCTGCTTTGGGTCCCTATCGGAGGAGAAGGCAAGGTATAAATGAAGTAAATAAGTTAATAAATAATTGTGTGTCCTGGGTCAGAGCAGACTCAGCCAAGACCAAGGGGACAAGACAGAATCACTAACCAGAAATGTAAGTAAAGAGTTCAGTCCAAGAGTCATACACAAGGGAAGCCAGCCGAGGGGCTAAGAAACAGAGAACAAGCAGGTCCGGGAGGCGTTGTCAAGCAGGTCCAGGGTGAAAGCCAAAGGTTCAGAAATAGCAGCCAGAAACAGGTCCAGGTGGTGTGGTTGCACGTCTCCAGGGAGATGACAAATTGCTCCCACGCCTTCTCCCTCTGAAACCCCGTCCTTTATCAGCAGCTCACAGCTGGGTCTCGTAGCTTGTGAGAGCACTGTCCATTAACTCCAGGTGTTCCTCTTGATCTGGCAGTCACCGGGCAGCAAGGTGTGTGCTCCGCCTCCTCTTGAGGAGCTCCAAGCACATCCACCTCATCCTGCATTCCCCTGGCTCTGGGGACAGAGGAGGCGAGGCAGCCTGTGAAGTTTCCCCACAAACTTGGGTTGTTTCTTCTGTATTCCCAGTGTTCATGGGGCTGGAGTGCCTGCTGTCTTCATCAACTGTGGCACTAGGACCTGCCCCTGTGTTGGATCCCCAAGCATCGAGAATAAATCCACGTTTCAAAGAAAGTAAAGTTTATTTCAAAGCATTGGAAAGATACTCAAACACGTTCTTTGTTAGAACTGAACACAAGCAGTTAGGGCAGACATGATAAAGGGATTCAAGTTAGAAACACAACCAATGGATAACGTTCCCGCTGGCGGGCAGGAGAAAACGGTTGCCTGCTCAAGTCTTGGGAACCAGGCGAACAGTAGACAAAACACAGGTGCAGTTCACAGGCTTGGTGCAGTTCACAGGCTTGATAAGTAAGAAGCTAACAGCGAAGCATACTCTCCCCCTCACATCCTCCAGTTGTTTTACTTTGGCATTACAGCATAGAAAACACAGGGGCTAGCTGGCAGGGACAGGGATCACATATGTACAATCAGAAGTTACACAGAACACCATGGCAGCTTGCTGACATACTGCCCCCTCAAAAATACACCTTAACCGTCACCTCCCGGGCCGGGCGGGAGATCTCCCGGGCTGGGCGGGAGACCTCCCGGTTTGTCCGGGAACTTCCTGTGGAAACAACGAAGCAGGTAAGGGGCCCGAATATCCCCTTCTTCCACCCATTCGCGGTGCTGGGGACCGAAATCAACCCATTCAATGAGGTACCAGAGTTTACCACGTTTCAGCTTGGAGTCAAGGACATCCGCGATTTCAAAATGCTCATCCCCCTCAAGGATGATCGGAGGCGGGGGAGAAACAGTTGGCCTCCATGTAGAGGTGCCAGGATCTTTCTTCAGTAAGCTCATGTGAAAGACAGAATGCAGAGAGCGCAAATTCTTAGGTAATACAACATCAACAGCAACATCATTAATCACCTTGCGCACCTTGAACGGCCCGATAAATTTCCAACCCAGCTTCCTGCTTGGGCGCAACATCTTGATGTTTTTAGTAGAAACATACACAAGGTCCCCAGGTTTCAGATCAAATCCCACCACCCTACCCTTGTCTGCCTGGGCCTTATAAGCTGCTTTAGCAGCATCGAGAGTTTGACACAAAAGTGGCCATGCAGTTCTCAGAGAAGAACACCAGGTATTAGCATCACCCACGGGACGGTCAGAGACCCCCTCCAGGAAAGGAAGGGGGGGGCTGTCATACCCAGAGACAGCCTTGTATGGAGACATGCCAGTCGAACTATGCACAGTGTTATTGTAACAGTACTCAGCCAGGGGTAACAAATCAGCCCAATCATTTTGTTGGTAATTAGTGAAGCAACGAAGGTACTGCTCCAAAGTTTGATTAACCCGTTCTGTTTGGCCGTCGGTCTCGGGATGGTAAGCGCTGCTGAGCCCCTGCTCCACCCCCAAAATAGCGAGGAGTTCCTTCCAAAATTTAGAAACAAATTGGGTCCCCCTGTCAGAAATTAACTTAGTAGGCAATTGGTGGATTTTCACCACATGAGACATGAACGCCGCAGCTAACCTCTGCGCGGTAGGCAGTGAAGGGAAAGGAACAAAATGGGCTTGCTTAGAAAACAGATCAACCACCACCCAAATAACAGTGTTCCCCTTGCTCACAGGGAGATCAGTGATAAAGTCCATAGAGACCACTTCCCACGGTCTGGAAGGAGTAGGCAAAGGATGCAAAAGTCCAGGAGGTTTTCCCCCCCTTGGCTTGGTTAATGCGCAGGTCTGACAGGTGCGTACAAAGTCCAACATATCCTTGCGCATGTGGGGCCACCAAAATTGCCTGCGGAGGAGTTGAAGCGATTTAACAAAGTTCCAATGGCCCGCCAGCTTGGAACCGTGGGCAGACTCCATCACTTCCCTCCGGAGGGAAGTAGGGACAAACAGTTTATCACCAGAGTAAATCAAGCCCTCAGGGCTGCGGATACAGTCAGGCAATCCCAAAATATAATCATCATCCTCTTTGGAGAAAGCAGAGATATACTTGTGGACCCACGCCCCCCCCACCGCAGGGAGCGGGGAGAGCGGAGAAATGTCCGGCCGGGAAGTGGCGCGCGCTTGCGCGCGAGTAACCACGGCTCCCCCCAAATGGGAGGGAGAGAAAACAGAGTCCATGATGACCTCACGCTGGCTGTCATGTTGTGGGAGGCGTGAGAGTGCGTCAGCTAGGGAGTTGGCCGCCCCCGGGAAATGGCGAAGAGTGAACCGAAACTTAGCGAAGAAATCAGCCCATCGGAGTTGCTTTGCATTGAGAGAACGGGGCGACTTCAGCATCTCCAGATTTTTATGGTCAGTCCAAACCTCAAAAGGAAGCTGGGCCCCCTCCAACCACTGTCTCCAAGAGGAGAGGGCAAGCCGGATAGCTGACGCCTCCTTTTCCCATATCCCCCAGTTGCGTTCAGCATCAGAGAACTTTCGGGACACAAAAGCGAGGGGGTGTAGACGGCCATCGTCCCCCTCCTGCAAAATCGCAGCCCCCATAGCCACATCAGAAGCATCGGTTTGCACAATGAATTTCTTAGTTTCATCCGGACGTGCCAAGACCGGCTCCGAAGTGAACATCCGCTTTAAATTGTCAAAAGCCTCCGCGCAAGCAGGAGACCATTTGAGCGGGGCACCAGGTTTCGTGGCGTCAAAACCCTTCCCCTTGGTTTTCAATAAATCAGTTAGTGGTAGCGCAATCTGGGCGAAGTTATTGATGAAATTTCTGTAAAAATTGGCAAAACCGAGGAACATTTGCAGTTGGCGCCGGGTTTTGGGGGGTTCCCAGTCTAGCACTGCCTGTACTTTAGCCGGATCCATCTCCACCCGCCCCTCAGAAATGCGGTAGCCCAAGAAATCAATGCAGGGTTTGTGAAACTCACATTTAGACAATTTGGCGAACAGTTTGTGCTTGTGTAACTGGCTGAGGACCTTGCGCACCAATTTAATATGAGAAGGAAGGTCCTGTGAATACAGCAACACATCATCAAGGTAAAGAACCACCCCTTTGAACAGAAAGTCATGAAGGACCTCATTAATGAGGTTCATGAAGACCCCCGGAGCCCCTTGAAGACCGAAGGGCATAACCAGATATTCAAACTGCCCCAAAGGTGTGTTAAACGCAGTCTTGCTTTCATCCCCCTCCCTGATGCGCACCCGGAAATATGCGTCCCGCAAGTCAAGCTTAGAGAAGATCTTGCCTTTAGCGGCCTCAGCCACCAAATCCTTGATGAGCGGGAGAGGGTAGGCGTTGGAAAGAGACACAGCATTCAAACCCCGATAATCCGTGCATAACCGAAGCCCCCCATCCTTCTTCTTCCGGAAAAGTACAGGAGCCGCAAAAGGGGAGGAAGCAGGGCGAATGAAGCCCCGCTCCAGATTCTTGTCAATAAAGTTGCGGAGCTCATCTTTCTCCGCTGGCCCCATCGCGTAAATTTTCCCTTTAGGCAGTTTACAGTCAGGCAAAAGTTCAATAGCACAGTCAGTGGGGCGATGGGGCGGTAACTCGTTCGCCTCCTCCTCTCCAAAAACTTCAGCCAAGTCTCTATACTCAGGAGGCAGAGACGCCAACTCTTCCGGCTGCAAAACAGCGCAGGGGAATTGCGTGGCGGGCCGTTCACCCCAAGAGTCCAACCACCCATGATCCACGCATTTCGGAGACACAAATTTGATCTTCCCCTCCTCCCAAAGTATATAGGGGTCATGAGTAAACAGCCAAGGACTGCCAAGAACCAAATCAAATTGTGACTTCGGGGTAACAATAAAAGACCGTTGCTCCCAATGGTCGCCAGCCCCCAAACGCAAAGGCATAGTTTCGTGTGTACAAGGTTCCATGGGGGCCCCATCCATTTGGGTAAAAATGATAGGGGATTTCAGGGCGGAAACCCCCGCTTCGAGTCCCAGGATCACTTTAGGGCTGATCAAATCCCTCCCGCACCCAGAGTCAATCAATGCCCTTACTCTGACATGAGTTCCCAGGATGGGGTTCATTAAGGATACAGTCACAAAAAAAAGGGAGGGGGTTTCTCTCACCACCTTCGGCGCAGCAGTAGAACGGCCGTGTCGCTTCGCGCCACTCACAACAGGCCGTTGTCGTTTTCCGCCGGTTCTCCCACCAAGTCCTCCTCGGACTCCGCCGCAGCCAGCTCGGGCTCTCCCGGATCTTGGGCAGCCTGCAGAGCCTTGGAAAACTTCGGCTTAGCGAGCCCTTTCTTCCCGGGCAGCGGAGTCTTCGCCTTTGGCGTGGGGGGCTTGTCTTTACTTGGGCGGTTTCCACAATCCATGGCAAAGTGTCCTTTCTCACCGCACCTTAGACAGAGCCCCATCTTCATGCGGAGGTCCCTCGCTGATTCTGACAGGCGTTGAGGCCGCTGCTTTGGCATAGTGGACGTAGAGGGTCGGCCTCCAGTCGCAGCCAGGTCGAGTTTGATCATGTTGAGACGGTCTTCAGCGTTTTCAGCTTCCTGTACCCAAGCCATTAGGGAGATAGGGTTGACCGACCGTAAAACAGTCTCTCGTATTTCAGCATTTAGTCCCAGTCGGTACATCTCCGCTAAAATGTGATCTGGGCAATCTCGCAGCTTCGCGGCTTGTTTGTGGAATTCACGCGTGTATTCTCGAACTGAATTCCGGTTCTGCCGGTAGGTACGCAGGAACGCTCTTGCTCTTTGGCTCGCGTTGACATCCTCAAATCTAGCCCTGAGCGCCCACATGAATGCGCGTAAATTGAAAAGTTCCGGACCGCGGTCATTGGGCAGCCCAACATACCATGTGGCGGCGTCTCCTTTCAGCCTTGCTGAGATGACATCGATTAGCGCTCCCTCATCACGGAATAAGTGCCGGCTCTCCGCAACGAACTTTTGAACTCGCACCGTGAAATAAGCGAGGTCATCCGGGTTGCCGTCAAACGTAGCTTCCAGGAGATCTTTAGGTCGAGGTCGCGGAGTTCTCATCGCAGGGCCCAGCGGTGCCTGACCCCCCATGAGAGGAGGGCCCGGGACCGCTGGTGGAACCCGCAGTGGCACCAGCGGCGGCGGTAGACCAGGTCCCGGAGGCCCTTGCAGACCCCCCGGCGGTGGCAGCGGTGCAGGCACTCCCGGAACAGGTGGCGCTTGTGGAGGTGGTAGTACCGGCAGCGGAGCATGCAGAGGTGGCGCGGGTGGTCCCTGCGCAGGCGGAACTTGTGGTTGCGGGGCATAATCCGCTAGGAAATTAGTCATTCGAATGTCCATCATCCCCGGCAACGCTTCCATCACATCGTGGACCGTGCGCATCAGATCCCTCACCGATTGTTCCAGCTCCTCCAGCCGTTCCCCGGTCGACTCCTCCGGGATCGGCTCCCGAGGTTGGTATTCAGGAGGCGGCCCATAGTCTCCCTCCGTCTGGAAGTCTGCAGCTCCCTCCGAGGATCTTGCACGGGCCCCGTCCCCCACCGGCTCAAACATCCAGTCTTCCACGTCTCTCCGATAACTCCCAGTCTCCCCCGAACTCCCGGAGTCGGGAAACATTCCCTTGTCAAAAAGACTTTCTCGAAGCCCACTGCCTCGACGGGAGTACACCTCCCTGGTGCCTTGGGTGTTGTACAAAGCCCAGTCGTCCTGCGCCGGTGTCTTCCGCGCACCCCAATTCGAAGGGGTTGGAGGCGGCCAAGACAGGTAGGCAGGCAGTCGGGGAATCGCTCCCCCCACAGCACCTTCTCCTGGTGCGGTAGTCGTAACAATCAAAGGTGCGGAGGTAGTGGGGACCGATCTTGTGTCCCCCTCCGTGGTAGGTAGGGTTCCCTCAGACCCGCTCATGGTCTCGCCAGAATCGGGACGATAGGAAAAAAAAAAGAGTTCTAACAATATGTTGGATCCCCAAGCATCGAGAATAAATCCACGTTTCAAAGAAAGTAAAGTTTATTTCAAAGCATTGGAAAGATACTCAAACACGTTCTTTGTTAGAACTGAACACAAGCAGTTAGGGCAGACATGATAAAGGGATTCAAGTTAGAAACACAACCAATGGATAACGTTCCCGCTGGCGGGCAGGAGAAAACGGTTGCCTGCTCAAGTCTTGGGAACCAGGCGAACAGTAGACAAAACACAGGTGCAGTTCACAGGCTTGGTGCAGTTCACAGGCTTGATAAGTAAGAAGCTAACAGTGAAGCATACTCTCCCCCTCACATCCTCCAGTTGTTTTACTTTGGCATCACAGCATAGAAAACACAGGGGCTAGCTGGCAGGGACAGGGATCACATATGTACAATCAGAAGTTACACAGAACACCATGGCAGCTTGCTGACACCCTGCTGTCTCAGGGTCATTAGAAGCATCAGAGTCTCAATGGTGTTGATGGGGCTGTTATCAGCACCAGCTGAGTGCTCTTCAGTTAAAGCAGACTGGCCCAGGACAATGTGTAAGAAGAACAGTTACCTAGGCCCAGTGAGGGTTGGGGCCTAGCCTGCTCCAGATTTCCTTCCAATCTCCATAGCGAAGTAGCTGACACTGACAGCAGTCTGTCAGCTGCCTCACAGTTTTGCATAGCAAGACACATAACAACATTTTAATTTCTATGGCATAAGCTTTCAAAGAAACGGGAATGGCCAGGAAACAGGGTGGACACTTCATAGATATCAGTGCATGATTTAATGTAACCTCCATATCAGCATGACTTAATTTTAACTGAGCCTTAGTTGTGGTCCAGCAGAATGCTTTCTCCTCACAGCTGAACAGCAACTGCCAACCTGTGTACAGGGGGCTAGCCATTAGAGCTTACAAGTCAGTCAGTTTAGGCAGGCAGACCCAGAGAAATAAACTTTTAAGGGATATTAAATTGTGAGTAATGCCACCTACTTTATGGTCTGTTTTAACATTGCTTTGGCCCTGATACTCAGGTTGTAGGGCGAGTTTCAGAAGCACTGCCAGCAGAACTAGAGAAAAATTTCATGTTCTTTAAACAGAGACGTAATGTGTGGAAATGGGCAGCTGAAGCCTTTCATGGCATGGAGGTAAATAACATCCCTTTAAGCCTCTATTAAAGCAACAGGGCATTTTATTTCTCCAGGCAGCTGACAACCCTAGCCTCTGGGCCTCCAGATAAGTTACTTCCACATTTGATGGCTTCCTTAAAGACTTTTATGCATGGCTACTTGTGGTTACTACTGTTATGTGTACCTTCGAAATGAGAAGCAATAATGTGGCTCTAATAGCTCAACTATGGCCCCTGCCATACGGCATGGGAAAAGGCGCTTGAAGGCGCGGCTTTTAAAAGCCGCGCCAATGTTGACACGGCGCGGCGGGATCCCACGGATCCCCCGGCCGCGCCGCCGTTTCTCCCCGGCGCGATCAGACGCCGGGGAGTAAACACAGAGCTGACGGCAGGCCAGCCGAACTGCACATGTCGGAGCATGCGCAGTTCGGCTGGGAGCCCGGGATGCGCCGCCGCAAGGACGTGCCGGCGATCAGACTTCCGGGTTGAGGCGCACCAAGGAGATGAACCACCTCGGTAGGTGGTTCAACTTGATGCGCCTTATCGCATGGATGGGACAGTTCGGGGACGGAAGCACCACGCTTCCCAGATGTTGTGGTGTGATCACGGCCGTTTGAACCGCCCCCGAACTGTCCTGCTGCCGGCCCAAATTCCCTCGTGTGAACGGGACCTATGTAGCACATAGCCTTTCTTCCAACTCTGTATTGCCTGGAAGATGGCCCCTGTGATGGACTGTCAAAGGTTAATGCCTCACAGAATCTGAGAATTTTTGAGTGACAGGCTGTTCAAACAGAATTCTGTGAAGAGTGTCAGTTAAGAAATGACAGTTGGGAACTGAGAGTTAAAGAAAAGACAGTTTAGCACTGACAGGTCTGGAAAGGAGGCAAAGAAGAGTGAGAGGATCACAGAAGATCCCCATTCAAACTAAAAACGGACAGAGCTTCTAGTCAAGAGAAGTAATCCTTGCCCAATGGAAATAGAAATAACTCTAAAATGAGCAGTGATCCCTGGTCTTTATATAGAGAATGATTTTGGGAACTTGGTTGTATGTTCCTGCCTTCTAAACCATAAGAGTCAATGTAATGCAGGAACCCATGCTTGAATGTTTAAGCAGACACTAAAAAGAAAGCGTCTCTCCTCAAAGTTTCAAAGATCTTGATGAAAAGCAAAAACACTTACTTGTTGGTAACATATTATCTGGGTTTAGTGTGATTACAATGTTACAGCAGTTTTTATTATCGGTTTGCCTCATACATCCTACCCCTGATTCCACCTGACCTTTCCCCCTCCAAGTTAAATAAAATATTTTGTTTAATTTGAACTTTCAAAAGCCTCTTGTGTGCCATTGGAGGAGTAGAACATTAGCAGGTGTCTGTTCCCTCAAGTCCCTGGGCTTGGCCAGCATCAAAATATATAATAACATGACAGGGTGGGATAGCCATAGACCAACAAATAAGAAGAAAATAGATGTAGGGACTGTTCAACAAGAAAGAAAGAAGAAACAAAGGGAAAAACTGTGAGTGAGGGAAGGAAAAGGGCGAAATCGCCATAGTCTTCTATGGCCAATCTGGTTACCACGGTAACACTGAGACTAGTCAACTGTAATTAAGGTTGCCAAACCCAGGTTGGGAAATTCCTGAAGATTTGGGGGTGAAGCCTGGGGAGGACAGGGACCTCAGTGGGGTTTAATGCCATAGAGCCCGCCCTCTAAATCATCCCTTTTATCCAGGGGAACTGACCTCTATAGTCTAGAGATGAGCTGTAATTCTGGGGAATCCCCAGTCCCACCTGGAGGCTGGCCTCTCTCTACCTCCAGAGCAGCCATTTTCTCCAGGAGAATTAATCTTTGTAGTCTGCAGATCAGTTGCAATTCTAGGAGATTTTAGGCCCCACCTGGAGATTAGCATACCCAGCTGTAATGTATTGAAGCTGTTTAGGCTACATAGGTCTGCCCTTGAAGTCTTCTCAGAGACTCCAGTTGGTACAACATGCACAAGCTTGGCTACTATCAAGAGCTAGGCTGAGGGTGCATATTACACCCATTCTGCAGTCCTTCCATTGGCTGCCCAACAGTTACTGGGCTCAGTTGAAAGTATTGGCAAGTAATCTATCTCCGAACAGCTGTTAACAGCTGTTCGAGTCCCACTGTGGCTGGTGGTGAGCTCCCAGCCCTCGTCCTAGCTCCCGCCCACCCAGCGGCTCGAAAGCCCTTAAAGTGGCGATTAGACAAATGGGTACCCACTCCTTAGGAGTGGGGGGGCATCCTACCTCCAATACTGGAGGGCAGCAGTGGCGGCAAACAACAAGCGAGCCGGCAGAAGAAGAAAAAAAGGACATAGCGACGGATCGGCAGCAAAAATGGCAGGCAACTCGTGGAGGCGTGGTCCGGGCGGCGTGGAGGCGTGGTGACGTAAGCGTGGTCGGAGCCTGCGGGACAGAGACCAGTGCGACTCATCGCACAGCCGCGCGCCACGGAGGGCCATCCCAGGGGAGCCGAGCCAAAGAGAACAGACCTCCACCAGAAAAAAGACACTACCGCTTGGTTCCAGCAAGACCCGCCTCAGAAAGAAAAAAGATCTACGCTGCTTAAGGTGCCTGGTAAGGCATACATCTCCCCTGAATATATGTGGCCCTAGTTAGATGATTAAATATATGTGTAAACCGCTCCGAGCCTTCGGGAAGGAGCGGTATAGAAATGTGATGAAATAAATAAAATACAAATCTCTTCATGGTCATAGAACCTCATATGCAGGACCACCTCTCCTCTTATGCCCTGCCATGACAGCTTTGCTCATGTGAGCAGGGCCTTTTGCAGGTACCAACTTATAAGTGGAAAAGACCAACAACTGCCAGTTAAACATGCATTCTCCATAGTGGTCCCAGCCTTGTAGAATGTCTTGCCTGAGGTTAGGAAGGCCCCCACATTTCTTTCATTTCACAAACTATGTCAAGCATAATTGTTCAGGAGGACACTTTTGTCAATGTAATGCCTCAAAAAGGTTCTTAAATAAAGGGAACAAGACTATGGATTGCACTATTGTGTAAAGTATGCATTATTTGCTGTATGTATTATTTTGCTTTCAAAACATTAATTTCAACCTTTGTAATTCTCTCTCTGTGTGTTTTTTTCGCATTGGTAATATAGCATGTCTAACACTTATACTTGATTTCAGATTCTGTAATCCTAGTCCTATTACTTTGCTTAACAAATGACTTGTTCTATTGATTGCACTGATTTACATTGTGTAATACACACTGAGTCTCAGTCAGAAAGGTGGAATATAAATAACAAAAATAGCATAAAATGAAAATAGTTCCTTTTTCATTTGCATATGTGTGTGGTAAATACTAGGGGTGTGCACTCGGTATAAAGCAAGCCAACCCCCTAATAAATACCTAATTGGTATTTATTGGTTATTTTCTCATCTGATCTCCAAGGGGGCTGGTGATTCAGCTACCAAAAATGGCTGCCCCCCCAAAACCCAAAAATATCTGGGATTTTTTCTGGGCCGCTGGATAGCCGCAGTTACAGGACATTTAAAGGGCTCTCAGTCCATTTAAATGCCTTTGCAGTGAACTCCCAGGCATGAACTTAGGCAGATCATGAGAAGGAGGGCAGGAAGGGTTACCTCAGTGCTTAGTTCTTGTGGTCCTTTCTTACATGCCCAGGGAAATGCTGATTGCCACTTTGGGGGCAAGAAGCAATTTTTCTCCAAGCTGGTTTGGCCAGGGATCTTGGAGGTTTTTTGTCATCTTCTGGGCATGGAACAGTGGTCACTCCAGGTGTGGAGGGGGAGGTATTTGTGAATTCCCTGCATTGTGCAGGGTGTTGGACTAGATGACCCTGGAGGTCCC
Organism: Gekko japonicus; assembly: GCF_001447785.1. NCBI lineage: Eukaryota > Metazoa > Chordata > Lepidosauria > Squamata > Gekkonidae > Gekko > Gekko japonicus. The sequence continues at coordinate 1,784,247 of NW_015174847.1, forward strand.
TTCCAAGTCTATGATTCTATGATTCAAATGGACTTCAGTTCCTTTAAATGCCTTTGGAGTTCACTCACCACACCGTGGCTTGGAGAAGGCATTCAAAGGGACCATGAACCTTTAAACACCTTTCCCCCCTCTATTGGAAACATTGGAGGATGGGGAAACTTTCTTCTGAGACCCATAGAATTGGACCCCTTGGTCCAATCTTTTTGAAATTTTGGTTTTGTGTGTGTGTTTTTTTTAGGAGAGGCACCAGTAGCTATGTGGCAAATTTGGTACCTCTGTCTAAAAAACAGCAACAGAATCCCAGATATCCTCAAATCAATTCTCCATTATAGCCTATGGTGACCATTGACTATGATGGTCCCCATAGGGTAAAAGGGAGCTGGAAATAATTGGCAATAACAGGAAATACTGATATTTTTTTGGGTTCAATATATCCAAACCCCCCAAAATATTGATTTTTTGTGTGTGTACATCCCTAGTAAATACTCCACCTCTTTAAGACTGGTGCTTTGTACTTTCAAAGATACCATACGACAGAGTTCCTTGCAGTATGAGTATATATTATCATTAGTATGGCTACTCAATATGACATCACCAGGTTCCTCCCAATAATTCTTGGGGTTTTGGAGCATCAGTGAGCTGGCTTCCTACGTGCTGTTAGCAGAGAGTAGAAGAGAATTAAGTATGCCATAGTATTGTGCAATTCTAACTAGAATTAGACCCTTCTAAGACCATTGAGGCTGTTCAGGACTGCACTGTAAGTTTAGTAAAAAATCCTCTTTGGCCAGTTATTCAAGGAAGCAACTGGGAGTACTGGCCAAAATAAAGGCAAGCATTGGTGGCCAATTTGACATTCCGTTTTTCCTATTCAAAGCAATTACTAGATCCTGCTGAATCATTATAAGGGGTGTGGCTGCACTGTGAAATAATTTATATTTATTATCCATTACTGTGTGACCAGTAAGCTGTTCTTGTTATAGGCAGAGGATAGTTTCCAGTTAGATCAGGAAATACATAATCATCATTCAAAAAGCATTTGGGTAATGACCCTCATTCTTACATCAGCTAATAGAAGACTTTCCATGGCTAAACTCATGATTTAAAGAGGATTGTTCATGTTGTGAGTGTTTGTATCTGCAGGATCAGCTGTAGCTTTTTGATCAGCTCTTGGGCATATGGTGTCTGTGAAGCCTGCCTGTGTAGCCCCCTTCTCAGCCTATTTGTGTTTCTGTTCTCTTCACCCAATAGCCCCCCCCCTACAAGGCTCCCTTCTTCCCATTTCCAGTGGTGGCTACAATGGAAGGTGTTTCTCATAATCCTTTCATTATGTATGGATTGGCCATTAAAGATAACACTTCCAATGGCATGACATCACTATTGGTGCAAATCTGGAAGCATTGCCACTGCATTGGCATAACACTTTAGGGTCTCTCTCCAAAAAAATTCTATGATTTTACCAGTAATGTAATGTTTATGTGGTGATGCCATTTCTGGGTTTGAATCAGAAGTGACAACCCCCCTGGCTGAGTGTTGGTTGAAAAAGCAGGCAGACAGGGAGGTCTCTGACCACTGTAATGGAATTCCTGAGGGAGTATATCTCCCTCAGACCCTACCGATCCTAACTCTGATTTAATAAACAGTTGCCTTTTACTGAGGGGAGGAGAAAAAGGGAAGGGAAAGGAAGGGAAAAGTGAAACAAGAGGTCTGAGAGACAACAGTCAAGAACTGGACTGTGAGTGCTGGAAGAACACAAGTGAGGATTGTACAAGCTGAAGTAAAGAACTGTGGGGAGTCCTGCTGTAAGACTGAAGTTCCAGTAAGAGACTTGGTTTAATGTTGACTGTGTCAGGAAAGCTCTGGTAAGACGGCTTGGGAACCAGTGAACTCAACTACCTGGCAAGATTTACTCAGAGGTGGTATGCCATTACTTTCCTCTGCATAGTGACCCTGGTATTCCTTGGTGGTCTCCCATTCCTTGGTAGTCTCCCATTCACTAACCAAGACCAACCATGCTTAGCTTCCAAGATCTGACAAGATTGGATTAGCCTGGGCTACCCAGGTCAGGGCCACTTCTGGTTATATACCTGTGTGGCAGAACAGGTCTCCTCCAGCCTGCAGGTCATATTCCACCCTGCCCTCCAAGGTTTTCCAACACCTGGAGAGGCTTTTCTCTCTCTCTGGTAACCTGCCGCCACCACCACCTGACCTTTGTAAGGAATTGCCCACTGGGAGGATCAGGACTCCCAGCTTCCCTTCCACGTTCTGAGGCATTGCCTGTGTCTCTCTCACTGCGTAGTGTCTGGTCACCACAGGGACCATTTATTGCCTTGTGTGCCCCTGGAGGAATAACCGCTTACCAACTGCCTGCCTTCCCCGTAGCACTCCTTTTAAAATAGTATGTCCAAGATGGTGGAGGTCTAGGTGGTACAGAGAACCACTACCAGCATCAAAAGTTATAAAGTATTTATTAAAGAGAAAATATTCACAAGAATACTTTTAGCACAGCATCAGATTGAGCAAGGGAAAGAAGAAGAGGAGGAGGAGGAGATTGGATTTATACCCCACCCTTCACTACCCAAAGGAGTCTCAGAGTGGCTTACAATCTCCTTTCCCTTCCCCTCCTCACAACAGACACCCTGTGAGGTAGGTGGGGCTGAGATAACTCTTTTGAGAACTGTCCTTGAGAGAATAAGTCTGAAAGAACTCATGAGTGACCCAAGGTCACACCAACAGCTGCATGCGGAGGAGTGGGGAATCAAACCCGGTTCTCCCAGATTAGAGTCTGCATTCCTAACCACTACTCCAAACCGGTTCTCAGTTCTCTCTCAAAAGATATGGTTCTCTCTCTCTCAAAAGAAATGGTTAAATGCAATTCCTCTGTCCCTTTCTCTATATATGCCCTATTGGATGTTAAAATATAGGACTGGCTCCTTAGTGTAGGAAGTTACAGATCTCTACAGAGTTCCATTAATTTGAAGCTTCCTTCAAGGGTCCAGGCCAACAGATGGCTAATGGTCATCTCCTCCAGATCTCAGTTAAGAGTTCTGTCTACTCTGATGGACTTAGCACAAAAGAGACCTTTGTCCTTCCTCCCCTGAGTTTTATCACCCACTTACCAGGTCAGGATGGGTCAGAAAAGCCTCTCCTGAAGATCCTTCCTGAAGTCTCTATTTAACACCTTCAAATCTCTGTTCCCTGCTTAGAGAGGGGGGGATTAGACCCTCCTATTATCTCCAGTTAGACCTATTAGCATTTTTGTGAAGGTGGGTTGAGGTAAGTCAGGAAAGCCATTGAACTGACTTCTACCCTTCTTGCCTGTTCTCTGCCCAGAGAGGTAAAAAAAACCCCACCTTTTAAAATTTAGAGTGAAGTTTTGCTCATTTCAAACCTCCAAAGAAAAAATATGCATTTCTTCACAACCTGCAAAAGGTACTGTTGCATAAGACAACATTCTAATAATTTTACAGATCTCTATGGTTATGATGTCATGTCCGGGTACATCACTGGAAATGATGTTACAGCATTGTACAATATGAAGTCACCATGCCTTGCCAACAAAAGCTGCCGGAGGTTGCTGGCTGATGGTTGGGAATCCTATGGCAAACACATAAGGCCTAGTTAGATTCATCCTTATTTCCTACCCATTTTTGATTAAGCTTCCCTATTTGGGGGTGGAAAGTGCCATCAAGGTGCAGCTGACTTATGGTGACCCCATAGGGTTTTCAAGGCAAGAGACCTATGAAGGTGACTTGCCATTGCCTGCCTCTGCATAGTGACCCTGGACTTCCTTGGTGATCTCTCATCTAAATACTAACCAGAGTCGGCTCTGCTTAGCTTCTGTATTTACTTACCAAAAGTGGATGCGTGTGTTTGACTATGCATTAGCACAGTTGCCAGTACTCACTGGAGCTGAGAGAAGTGCTACAGCAGTTCAGGGCTAGCAGCTTATGTTCATAGTAGAAAGCCCAGGAGATTTTGTAGGGGTTAGTGCCTGGAAAAGGTAGAGTTTTAGTGGATGTGATGCCACATCCTCTGTGATACTTTAGGGATTTCTCCAATCTCTATGGTGAAGACCGTAGAGCCTGGGGAAATTTCTAGAAAGTTATGAAGGGTATGACAGCATATCTGGGAAGAAGTTTGGGGAAACTGACTGGTGTATGCATCCGGGCAAAAAATAATTATAAGTTTGGATCTGAGCATGGGGGAAGGGACATTTTTAATCAAGATTTTTTTTCAAACATTTATAAGCCTACCTTTCTCACAGGCAAACTGGGGCCCAAGGTAGGTAACAGGTTAACAACCTAAATCATACAAACTTTAAAACATCACGTTATTGAAATGGCCAGCACAAACGTTATCAGAACATCATAAGAGACCCCTGCTGTTAAGAATCAACACACTACAAAAACCATTCAGAGGCTCCAAAGGCTTTCTTTGAAAGTTCTATCTTAAAGACCTTTTGAAAAGCTAGAAGGTGGCTTCCTATTTCTTCTGGAAAGTTGTTTCTTAGGATGGAGCAGTTACAGGAAAAGCCATGAGCAGCCAGCAACACAACACACCCTCACAGATTTAGGATACCCAACAGGTGTTGCTGTTCTATGTGACCCTGCTGCATGGTCTCAAATTTGTTGTTCAGTCCCACAGTCGAGTCTGACTCTTCGCGACCCCATGGACCACATCACGCCAGGCCCTCCTGTCTTGGGAGAGGTAATTGGGAGAGGTAATTCTTCAAATGACCAGCAGAGATCAGAGGTTGCAAAAACTATTTGTCAAGAACGTGCAAGAATCTTGTTCTCTTTCCTTCAGTCCATGGGCTTTCCAGAGGCATCTACTAGAGTTTTATGACATTAAACTATCCCATCTGTCTCTGCTACAATGTCACAGAAGACTTTGGGAGGACAAATGTGGTTTCTGTGGTGTTGGGCCAAACAATGTGTCATATGGGAGATATTTGATTGGAACTCTCACTATATTTTTCAGGGCAATCCTAAGGGAAACCTTTACCTTTTCCTCGATGCAGAGTGGCTTCAGTCAAAGCCCACTGAAACCAGTAACTCGGTTTCATTGGACTATTGGATTGGACTATTGAAGCTGACATAGAGATGAGCTGTGGGCAGGGTAGTGTTAGCCTGGGACAGGGAAGGGACTTGGGACCCTTTTTCACATGCTGTTTTGTAACAGAAATTATGTTCCTTAGAGCTACCATGTATCCAGTTTTGGTCATTTTATACTTCTGACACCTGTTCAGAATTCTGCTGGAGATGGTGCTCACTGTTGTGGCCATGCCCTTCTCATGGGCTACCAATGTTATTTTATAGTCATGTTTTTGGAGTCACCTTTACAAGTCTTACATTTTAAGAAACAGCTAAAATATCTGTTTTGCCCTTGTAAAGCTTTTACTCTTGTGCTCCTTTTTGATTTTGAAATTTCATAAATATAAATTTTGTAACTCATGGTCACTCTGATCTAATTTAGAGCCATACACAAACAGAAGCAAACTTCTATACATGAATTTCTAGCAGCATCGGAAACCATTCACCAGTGGCACCTCTTCCAAGGCAACCCCCCCCCAAAAAAAAATACCCCTGCTTTAGTCAGATTGCAGAAATAACAACTATTCATTATCTGTAAGGGAACAAATTATAGTTTTCCACTTTCCCTTCCTCAGCAGATGATCAGTATTATGACCAACAATTTGACTTGAGCTGCACGTGTGGATGGGGATTTTCTACCTGGGAAAACATGCACCTGGGAACAGCTCACTACTCTTCTGAGGAGTCCTTTCTTTGCCATAAATAACAGATGGAGATTACCTTGGCTATGCAGTAGTGAGTGACGTTTGGAATCCTTCAATTGCAATATCCTGACTGGATATTAAACACCACACCCCATCAATATAGGGTTTCTAGATTTCAGATAGCCCTGAATCAATTAACTAACAAGGGTATTGCTGATATGGTAAAACAGCTCCTAAGGTCAATTTTCACAATTGGGCCATTCCATCCATATACGGTGGAAGCGTTCACTGATTTATAGGTCAGGCTGTAAAGAAGTGTTCCTTCCTCTTAAGCAAAAAGGAGGGAACTCTTTAAATATGTGATTATCACATAAAGCCTCCTTGGTTCATTCCACACCCCCACAGCTGAGTCAGTCTGATGAGGCACTGCTGAGAATACCTAGGTCCACTGATGGCGTCACTGAGGACAGAAAGAACATTTGAAGGCTGCAAGCCAGCTCTTAGCTAGTCAGGAAAGCTATGCAGGAATAATACTCTTTAAAAAACTGTGGAAGGAACTCAAATTTCCCTGTCCAGCGAGGAGGGGAAAAAAAGCCTTGCCAAAAATATCAGCATTAAATAACTATGACAGCAACAATGAAAATGGCCAAGCGTGCCAACTAGGAATGAAAACTCAGCTGCTCAGGAAAGGTTCAGTGTCCAGCTTGAAAATGGGAATGCTAAACAGCAACAAACCCCCCCCCCCAATCTCCCTGTTGGAGGAACACTGGAAGGGAAATGCATGCAAAACGTCATCTGTTCCTAGTCAGAATCCCGCGGATTGACGTCATTGCAACTGGGAAGCTGTAAAAACGTTCACAGAACCTGCATAGCACACACAGCTCAAATGTTCAAATCACAGCCACCGTCCTCAGTCACTTTCGCCGACCTTTGTGGTAGGGCCAAACTGCTAATCTTGACAGATGAAAAATAACCCATCAGCACTTAAAAAAACATGAAAATACCCCTCGCCCACTCCCAGCCCTGTTGAAAGAAAACCTGTTGTGGTTAAATGACTCGGTCAGTTCTTCAGGGATTTTCCAAAGTTTCCTATAAAAAGAAATCTGTGGGAAATGAATGATTGCATAATAACTAACACATGCCTGCTCATATAAGCAGATTATTTTTTATGGCATTTTGGCTTTAATTGTCTTTACTCTAGTGAATTGCTGTCTTCTAACACATCTCACTCTTCAATTATTTACATGTTTTGCTATATTTAAAGATTTTACACTGATAAAGGTATTTACTATTGGAATCTGGGAAATGAAAAGACATAGTGAGTGTCCTAATTTTTAAAAAAATATCTGTACACAACTTTTTTTTTACCCCTTATGGAATACTGAAATGAGACATGTAAAGTCATAAGAAGAGCTGAGCTGGATCTGACCAGTAGTCCATCTAGTCCAGCAACCTGTCTCACACAATGGCCAACCAGTTCCTCTGGAGGGCCAACAACAGGACATAGAGGCCAAGACCTTCCCCTGATGTTGCCTCCTGGCTCTGGGATCCAGAGGTTTAGTGCCTCTGAGCATGGGGGTTCCCCTTAGTCACTATGGCTAGAAGCCACTGGTAGACTTATCCTCCATGAATCTATCTAATCCCTTTTTAAAGCTGTTTATTGTTGTGGCCATCACTACATCCTCTGGCAGTGAATTCTACATTTTAATCTCCCGAAAATAGAAGGACCTTTTAAGTAAGGGCTCTCTATGTTGAGCCAATTGGAAGAAAAAATGAGGACTGCATGGTAAAAGTCATTTTATTTCCCATTTTACCAAAGACACACATTACCAAATATTGTAATTGAATTTCCATGCATTTAATTGGGGCCTGCAAAGGGCTCTGAGTCCCACCAAAGGAATGGAAAAGATTTCATAAGAAAGAAATCCTGAGGATTCCATAGGTCGAACAGTGTATTAACTTTGTTGGCAAATGTATGACAAATACATAATTCACTCATAAAGCATATTCACAAGGATCTGTGCTAACAGCAAAAACAAAAGCTGTTAGTTGCCTGCATTTTAATGAATGGCATGGCTCATTCTTTCAAAAGAAGAAACTGTCTTTAAATTCTCATACAGCAACTGCATGTTTCTTGAAGATCTCTTTTTTTTTAATTTACATTGCATTTATATACCGCCCATGACCCCTAATGGGTCTCAGAGCGGTTTACAGTGTACTGCTACTGGTGTAGTCGCAGTAGTTAACCTACCTAGGGCCACAAATTTTTTAGGGGGGGGGGACTTCCCTACCAACACCCTTGTTGGTGGTGCGTTCTCTCTTCTTTCCGGCGGGGTATGCTGGAGTCCTCGGCTGACCGGCACCATCTCAGGCGGCTCGATGCTTTTTTCCTTCGCGTGCGACTGCCCTCCGGCTGCAGCTTTCCGGCTTGTGTCCTTCCGGCTCCTGCCGTGCTGCGCCGTCCTGCGCTCGCACCACCGTGGCTCCGCCTTTGTCAGGTCCGGTCAGGAACTCCGCTGCCGCCGTCGTTGTTGCCGCTACCGTCTCCATCGCCGCTGCCAATACTCCTGGCCCGGAACCAGGAGGTGGATGCCCCCTGCCACCTAGGGCAGGTACCCATTTATCTACTTGTATTTTTACCTTTCGAACCGCTGGGTTGGCGGGAGCTGGGACGGGGGCCGGGAGCTCACTCCGGCCGCGGTGGGGATTCGAACAGCCATTGAGGCTGTTCGCTACAGATGTTACTAGCAGGCGTTGTACTGCCTGTGTGGACTTGGGCTCTCTCACGGGCTCTTTTTGCTCTCACAACATACTGCAGAGTATCCGCATAGTCAAGCCTTTAAATATGACTTCAAATTTCTGTGCCTGCTGTCTGCACCAGTCTTACACCATCCGGTGTATTTATTCTGCAGCTACAATTTAAAAACCACACTTTTAAAAATTGGGATGGAATGTCACTTGTGATGTGTGTGGGGGGTTGGTATCCATGTTTTTTTAAATTACAAAATCACCCCAACACAGCTGTGTAGTAGTGTCCACCAACCAAAGGCTCCCTGCGAGTGATGGGAGAGGGCAGCACAACCTGCAAGTTGCTGGCTGGGTTGTGCCAAGATGTTTCCCGCAGTTTAATTCCACTTACTATAAACAGCTATTTTTGTGTGCCACCAGAAGACCACGGCAATGCACAGACTTCCATCAGAGAGGTTGCAGCTACAACCCAAATCTGCATTTTCTCTTAAGTGGGATGGGAATGTCACTGGTGCTAACCCCCCCACCCCGGGCACTTTAGGCTCATGGATCCTCAAGTTCCTCACCCCATTGGCTCAACATCATCAGCTGTCCTTGCTGAGTCTGCCCCTGGTCTTGGTTTCCTGACTTTCCACCCCCTCCAATGCTAGACACCTTAGACCCTTGACTTCCTCACCTCTGGGGATTCCCTCTCTTGGCTTAACATTGTCAGCTGTCCTTGCTGAGTCTGTCCCTGGTCTTGGTTTCTGGACTTTCCACCCCCCTCCAGTGCTAGACCTCCTCCCCTTTGGCACTTCAGACCATCAGAGAGCACCTTTTCCCCTTGTGCCCATTTTAGTGTTGGGGGAGGGAGAGCACAAGAGAATGCACAAGCGGGGGAGAGAAAAGTGTCACTTTTTAACAAGCTCTCAAATGACTCTGTTTTCTTTTACAACCAAACCAAAAGATTAGCAATTGATATATCATCACTGGACTTAAAGGGCCTGTTTTTTTTAAGTAGAAATGATGGGGAACATTCGCAGTGGTGGAGCAGAAGCAGGAAGGAAAGTAGGACAGAAGAAATTGCGGAGTGGGAGGAACAATAAACCTCAAAAGTGGTGGTTGTGTGGACCAAAAAGAAGGGGCAGAAACAGGGGTGGAGAGATGGGAGTTGTTTGCAAAATCTGAGTAAATATGTCTGCTTCTGAATTATCATCAACTTTGAAGCAAAACAAGTACAAAGTCTGTGGCAAAACCACTTTTGGAAAAGCCAGGGATACAGTGACTGGAAAGCGAATGGACAGCTGAATGGCCGAAAAGAAATGCAGAACTAAAACCAAAAACCAAAGGACATGCTAGGTGAAAGCGGGAGGAAATACAGAACGAAATTTAAAAGTCAACTAAGATGTGCAGGGAAAGTGAAGGAGAATACCGGTGTGGAAAGGGGCTGCTTTCCACACATCAATTTGTTGTAATTCTTAGAGCAACCTCTTCAGGTAGGTCACTGTCATTAGCCCTATGTTACAAATCGGTTTGAGGCCGAGAGAGAATGCCCACCTAGTGAATGAAGAGTAATATTCACATGAAGGGGTTTCTTATTCACAATTCAGACTCTTAGTCGTGATGCTACACCAGTTTTGAGCACCTTGTCAGGAGAGGCAATTATATATTGCCTGATTCATGAAATATCTGGGGTGAACTAGAACCTTGAAATAACCGCTTTTGAAACAGAAACCTATCTTTCCCATTGAAGACACTTTGTTAAAGGGCACTGACTACTGTTCACATTGGCATCACATTTAGCAAGAATATGTTTAGGTACGCAGGGAATGGAACTGGGTGAGAGCACACTTTTGAAAGTCACCACCCAACCCTGTACCCTGTTGTATGACATTGGCCTATGTGTTATTTTTTTAAAAAAAGAATTGATGGCCTAACTAGATTTGTAATCTGCCTTTCAAAGTCCTAACATGCATTTGCCCCAGTTCTTTTGACCAGAAGTGCTTCTATGAACAAAACTTTATTATCAGGCATAGACAGGCCCGATCTGGAGTGGGATCGCAGTGCATGGGGACAGAGAGCTTAAGCATTCCTTGGTGCTGTTTTCCCCAAATTGGATCAACTCCAGGGAGCCACCATTAGTCACATTAGGGTGTATGGATGCCTCAGTGGGGTGAGTAGCTCTCTGGGCCATTTCAGGTCAAGAATAGGATCACCAACCTCAAGTTAGTGCCTGGAGTTCTCCTAGAACTGCAACTGATCTTCAGACTATAAAGATTCAGGATGCTTGACCACTCACTGGTTTGGTTCACATCCTGTTTCCCAACTGTTAACAGTAAGTTGATTTTTTGATGGTTGGTTTGATTGTTTGTCATATTGCTTCACCATATTCCTTCCTAACCACGCAGTTGGCTGTTTGTTGTGCACGTGGGTTGTCACACAGCATGACTGAATTCTATACCTCCTGGCCCATACTGTGTAACTGCTCCCTTCAGCAGACAACTTTTGAAATAGACAGATCAGTCACAAATCATATAAATCAGTCATTAATAAATATTATGTTTTTAAAATAAAATCCTACCCTTAGGTGTTCATCTGAGTAGTCCCTAGTGAAGCTATTGGCTGCCAATTGGTTTGAACTGGCAGCATCTTTGCACATCTGCAGGTTGCACAAATCGGAGGCAAACCTGTTTGGCAGGCATTCACAAATGTTTGGCACGAACTGATCAGGCTGGGTGATTGGCTTATGCTGAGCAACACCTTCAAACACGATAACTTAGACTGTCAGTCATCTTCATGGTGAAATTGTCGGCATCCCTAACAAAGATCAGCTCTCCTAGAGAAAACTGCAGCTTTGGAGGCTAGGAAAACGCTATGCTCCTCATGTACTGCCCCTAAATCTCCAGGAATTTCCCAAGCTGGAGTTGGGAACCCTAATGAGAAAAATGCTGTGCGTTACAGTTTTAAGTTCTTATCCCCACACATAATGGCCCTGATATGAAAGGGGCTCAGGTAGCCATGGAAATTAAAGTCTGAGTATGGAAGTCCCAGGACATGTCTGGGGAACATTGGAACATCTTCTTAGGTCCAGGACTATACATCTTCCTCAGGCCCATAGCCAGGATTTTTTTGGGCTTGTGGGGCAAAAAATTTTCTTGTGGGGCAATGAGGCTCTCATTATTTGCCATAATGAGGGGTGGTGGTGCGTGCCCCTCTCCCTCCTCTCCTACAAAATGTAAAGGGTCCTTCAGCCAATGAGCAGGGAGCACGTGGCCCACCAATCAGCTTGAGGGCCCTTTAAATCTTACAGGAGGGAGGGAGAGGGGCAAGCGCCAGCCCCCGCTTCTTCTCAAAAGCATTTAAAGGATCCATTTAAATGCTTTTGGGGATAAGCAGGGCGCCTTTAAGAAGTGGGGGCCCTTTAAGGAAGGGGGAGGAGCCTCCAGTAGCCCCACTGTAGCTACGGGCCAGATCTTCATAATTGGGTCAGTTTCCATGATCCTAACAATGGTTTTTGTTTGTTATTTGTTTTTTTCTTTATACTGATTGAAATATTGTCCGCTGTAGTCTATGTGGGTTAGAGATTGTGGTGCATATATCCTCTTGAGAGTAGATGACAGATGTTGCCTCTGTCCCCAAAGAGGTGCAAGGAAAATCTTGACTCATATCTGTTCATTAGATTTAGATACTTATATTCTGCTTTCCTCTACAAGTGGAACTAAACTATGGCCCCGGTCACACGGGACGGATATCATGAGGGGGAGGCGTGGCTAATTGCCCCGGAGGAAACTAACGCGCGGCCGCCCAAGCACACATCCCGGTCGAGGTCCCATGGTTAGGGGGGAGATGCCGACCAGACGTGTATCCTGCAGCACGGCACAGAAGCCGCACTGCGTGATTGCACTAGCGATCGTTCTTTGTGCGCATGTGCTGTTGGGCACTGTTGCACAACCTGCAGAGACGGGCGCCGGATGCCATGTAAGTCCACCGGAAACACGATCAGACACCTGCCCTTGGCCCGCAGTTTCCGGAAACTAGTACCTCGTAAGTACTAGTTTTTTAATCCACACCTTCAGCAGGGAACCACGGGTTCTCCACGGGAGCACTGCACTTCCCAGATGTTGGGGTGTGATCGTGCCCGGAAAATCCGTGGGACTCCCATGCCTCTCCCGTGGCAACTATGCCGTGTGACCAGGGCCTATATTTATCAGCATTAACCCCTCCTCTGTTTTATACTCACAGCAGCAGTCCTGTGAGCTAGGTTAAGGTGAGGGAGAGTGACCGGCCCAAGCTCACCCAGCAAGCTTTGACAGCAGAGTGAGGATTCAAACCAGGGCCTCCTGGAACCTAGCCCAGTATGCTAACCACTACACTATGCTGACCACAGTGGCAGCAGTGCCTACATTGGTGGGTGGGTAGGACGTATAGCACTTGCCCCTGTGCTGGGCTCCTTCCATAGTATATGGCTGCAGTCACACAGAGCATTAGCCACACTACAGAGACGGAAGATAGGCGGATTTTCTGGGCACGATCACACCACCACATCTGGGAAGCGTAGAGCTCCCGTGCCGAACCCGAGGCTTCCCGCTGAAGATGCGGGGTAAAAAAACTAGTACCCCTGAGGTACTAGTTTCCGGAAACTGTGGGGCAAGGGCGGGCGCCTGATCGCGTTTCCGGTGGAATACGATGGCATCCGGCACCCTCCCATGTCCCATCACAAACAGGTTTTTTTTCCAAGTCTCCACAGGATGTGCACAAGTGCCCAATGGCGCATGCGCACAAAGAGGCCCCCTCCCACTGCAGCCAGGCTTGCTGCCTCTGGAGGGTCGCTATGGCCACTGTCGTGCAGGCGGTTAGAGCGGCTGTGACGAGGGGGCCCACCTCCCCCTCCATTGGCTATGCCTTGGAGCTCTGTTGGGGTCCGGAAGCGTCTGTCGCCCTCTCCGGTAAGCCTACCACCCGCCTTCGGATGTGCAGATATGATTGCTCAGTCATGCATATGCACAAACTTAATTAAAAAAAAAAACCATCCCGTTTGCCACGGAAGCGGCGCCTAGCGATTGCTGGTGTGATCACGCCGCACCGCTTCTTTGCCGCGCTGCAGGATGGTCGTGTGATCGGCACCTCCCCCCTAAACACAAGACCTCGACGGGACGTCTGATCGCGCAACCGCGCGTTATTTTGCTCCGGGGCAAACAGCCATGCTTCCCCCTGCATTTTCCTGCCCGTGTGACCGGGGCCTATCTTTAGCATACAGGAGCCACTGCTTATATAGGATTAATCCTTCCCCCAAGTGGGACAGCACTGTGACTGGAGAAAACATTTGGGAAAGACAGACCTATTAAGTGTAATCCTCTCTGGTGGCAAGATCTGTAGAAGTTTGCTGTATGGCCAATCTCTCTATCAGTTCTACTGAGTCTCTCATTCCTCCTTCTTGCCTCTGTGAACACCAAGCCAAAAAGGAAGGTCCCAAAATCAGGGCCCCATTCAACAATTTCCTAGTATTATCAACAGCTCAATTTTTCAGTTCAAGTTAGTTATAATGACAGTATTAACAAACAGGGGAGGTTTTTTCCAGTTTGGGTTTGATTAGGTTAATATCTGTGTAAACATCTCTAGGTGCATCTATAAGCAAAGGAATGTATCAGCAAAGCAAATGAATCAAACAAACATACTGTCGTAATAACAATATCTTTTTATCATGCCTTTCTCCCAGTGAGAACAAACTTTGCAGCTGTGCTCTGATTGTACTTGCACTCCTGAAACTACTTTCAGAAGAGTAGCCCCGTTGATGTGAGTGGTTTTCTTCTTCAGCTGAAACAAAACTCATGCCTGCTTGTTTCGATATCTGCTACTTTTAAACTATGCTTAATTGAAAGCAATGTATTCCAAATAATGTTTATTAGTTATACTTTAATTATTTGCCAGTTTTTGAAAATGCAAGTGGAAATACTTTAGAAATCACTTTGTAAATGTAGCTTTAATCACACTGTCACACATTCATGGGCTGTTTTTTTCTAAAACAACAAAACCCCAGAGATTAGACGGTTCAGATTTAGACACAAAAAAATGATGCAGTAATCTGCAGCTATTTCTCTTTTTCTTTGCATTCGTGTGTGTGTGTGTGTGTGTGTGTGCGCGTGTGTGCCTGTGCCTGGAAGTCATGGTGACCTTTGGTGACTCCTACTGGGGCATGGAGGACATTCAGAGAAGTGGCTTGATAGCCTGCTTGTGCCTCCTGGCCCTGGTATGGGCCTGGCCTTGGTTGAGACTAGGCGGACGTCCTTTGGGCCGGTTACTACCAGAAGAGCAAAGCTCTCCGGAGATGGTCCCGTAGGTATGTTGGTCCCTGGCCACACAGGGATTTGAAGGTTAACTCTAAAACCTTGAACCAGATCTGGTACTCAGCAGTTGGTGCACCACTGGCTGAATGTGGGCTAGCCTGGGCTATCCAGATCTAGATCAGGCTTAAGGGTTACCCATATATTATACGTCTGTGCAAGTTTCACTGGGCTTGTTGCCATCAGTCTTCCTGTCATGCTTACCTCTGAGCCAACAGTTATATCACATAAAGCTGATTTTAAAATCATAATGGCCTTGTGGAGGCTACTGACATACACTGACCTATATAGGTGTCCAGCACCAGATTTAACAGTGTCTTTCTCCATGAGTTGTTGTTTACATGCCTCCAATCTACATCCCAACAGATGCCATGCTTTTGTGTACATGCTGTGTATTTGTGAGTTGGTAACAGGGTTTTTAAAGTATGTCATTAGCATTATGGAGCACCTAGATGACTAAGTGGATTTTGGCATCCTTTGACTGGCTTTCATCTCATTTAGGTTAGCTGCTAGTACAGCAACTAAAACACAAAATGTCATTGGAGCATCCAAAAGAAACAAATGTATTCCTTCTAGAGATGTGGGTTCCTCCTCCTTCGCATGTGAATGTTGAGGGTGACTGGTGCATGCAACATTCCAGGACGTAAGGACTAGTTTGGGAATGTACTTAACCTGTGACAGAATAGCAAGTCAGAATTACAAGTCTTCAGGGCTTGCAGAACTTTTGAGGGCATTTGAAATTTTCGGCAGCCCCTTTAGCAAGCAATTTTTTTTTTGACAGCTAGCAGAGGAGAGTTATTTTATACTACATATCCCACCCAAAGGGTAAAATCCCAGATCTAAGGTGTCTACTCCAGACCCTTTAAAAAGCAGCACATATAAACATGAAGGAGTCAGGTGATGCCTTTTGTTCACAAGGATCTCACTGAATACGTATGCCTGAGATCTGTGTATCATATATATGCACTGTAAATATACCTGTCTAAATAAAGATGCCTTGTCTGGATTGGTGCTTTTAATGCTCTTATTATTTATTTATTTTATTCAGGCTTAAGGGAGAGCATTCACTGATAATATTGTATAGCTGGTGGGATTAAAGGTTAGGTAAGAACAACTACATTAGAAGCTGTGGAACAATGGATTTCTGGAAGTAGACCCATTGACCTTTTAGTAGATTTAAAGACGTTTTTTGGGGGGATTCTACGCTTCAGCGGTCATTCATTTGGTTTCTAACTCTAAGCTATAGATGTTTAGTTTTACCATCGTATGCAGCAAATATATAGATTTGTGGGAGCTGCTCCATTCAGTCTTTTCTAGCACCAGCAGGTCAAAGTCAAATACCTTTTATTGGCATCGATTATTAGAAGCAATTCCAATATTAATACAATCCAGTAGAAATTATAAACTAGATAATCGTGGTAAACCATTCCAAGAATGTGGATAGATTTAACCATACAGCACCAGCACAGGGATTTGATTCCAACTGCCCACTCATGGCAAGGCTGTTTTTTATTTATTAAAAATATTTCTATACCATTTTTCTGTTGTGTGGTCTGAGGGAAGGAGAAGGCTCAAAAGTAGGAAACCCTTTATCCATGCATGCTGAAGGAGAGGGGGAAGATGCGGAAGGTGACCTGATTGTACTGACAGAATATGGATTGTTCTGCAGATGGACCCCAGGTATTGCTGAAATAAATGCAAACAGCGTGACAGTGCAGGTTTGATAATGAAATAGATATCAATATACACAGAACTTAAAATAAATGACAACCATAGCCAAGCTCTGCAGGACGCTGCTTGCTTTATTTCATGCAAGAAAGGAATGTAGCAGTAGCAACAGCGCAGCACACTGGTTACCCATGAAGCTAAGAGTCAAACTAGATGTGCTCTGAGTGCATTGGCTGAGGCACTTTTGTTCCCCTGCCCATCTTATCACATGCCCAAATTGCTGCAACCCACCCAGTGGCTGTTTTAGCACTTGAGAGGGTATTGAGGGAGGAGGGCAAGAGTGCTGTACTGCAGACCCGATCAGGATCAGGCCCTTGCAGCATTTTAAAATAGTTTTTAAAAATGATGATGGCATCCTTGTGGTGGCCACAAGTGCACCATCATGTTGAGTTTGATCCTAAAGCACATTTGATTCCCTGGACTACAAGCGTGAGAATTGTATCAGCAGCATCCTATCCAGCTTCCTTTACCATTCTTGATTTTCTTCCTCCCATTTCTAGGGGATTTGACTGAGAATGGCTGTGTAATGCAATATTCGACCTATGTCCTCCAATAACATGGTGCCAAGAAAAAGTTGCTATGTATTAAAAAAATCCAAAGTAGCTGGGTACTGCAGCTTGAGAAATTAGAATGTATTTACCTATTCAGATTTTATTCTGGGGGGGGGGGAAGTTGTGAAATTGTCTCATTTTCTAGTGCCCTGTATCAATCCTGTTGCTCTTCATTTTCTGTCAAGTGTTAACCCGGAAAACGGAAGAGAACGCCTCTTCAGGGGAGGCCACAAGGCATTCGAACATCTCAGGTGTTGGCTGTTGGCTTAAGAAAAGGATAGGATTTCCATTAACTTCAGGCAGCCTTAATGTGTTGTTCTTGTAGTGAGACAGTCGGAATGAGTCAGGAGCCAAATAATACACTTTATAGACACAAATAATCATAAATTCAGAATGTCACCTTTAGGCAGAGGCATTTTTATTATTGTTAGTGGAGCTGCTGAGTAGGTTTGATGTTTTATTCTCTTGGGGACTCAATGTTCCAGAGTACCGAAGCCCTATCTTTATCAGACTCACAAGAAGGGAGCCCAGCCAAACTTGCTTCCTATACTTCTCTATGATTGATAGCAGATGGCATGCTTTAAAATAAACCTATCCATTAGCAGTCCTCAGTGTTTTTACTCAAGGCATTTACAACTGTCTGAACTGGGGGTGGGGGGTGGGAATCAACACACATTCGCTCCACGAGCTCTTCAGCCCACAACAGCTGTACAGGTGCAAATCTTTCATTAACTCTTAAACAGCAGTGAAATAAAAGTTAGCTTTTAATTTATTTGGACGGAGGAACCGTACTTCAAAGAAGCGGAATGGGGGGGGGGGAATGGGAGGGGAGTTGGTATTTCACTAAAAGAGGAGGGGATTTTGTTTTATGATAGAAACATTAAGCAATAATATATTTTCCCTGGTAACCTTACAGGTCATGTGGGAATTCTGCTCCCCAAGTTTGTTCCTGAAGAGGTAGTTTAAATGGCAAATGGCCAGTCCCCAAGGAATGCTTACAGAGTGACAGACAGGCACGTTCTGGAGGGAAAAAATCTGCTCTCTGTGACATAAGCTGGGTGGTTCCCATTGCACTGGGACACTGAAATCTTCCCATTCATTTGGGCTATTTTCAGTTTAATAGACATGCACAAGTCTGTGATTAGACAGCACCCACTTGAGATACGAATCTGTTGCAATTCTGTAACCACTAACTCCGAGACAGCAAGAACATGAACGCTTTGGTATCCAGGGTTTCCCCCCCCTCCCCAATCTTGGAGGAAGACCTCAGTAAAATATGAGTGCCTGAAAATATTGTATTAGGAAAAGCGTCATTAAGTGACAGCATCTATTGCTGGCTACCCGATGGCACAGTTTTTAAGAGGCAAAGCTATGTAAATGATAAGGACCTCTGAGACACCAGGGGGGGGTTATTTCAAGGAATGTTTGAAGAGTCTTAGAGGTTACGAGCAAGTAAATAAAATCATGCAGCGATGATAGTTCTATGAAATATGCCCTCTCATTAGTGACCATCCTGCCTGTGGAAAAGATGAAACAAAGAGACAAGCAATATTTGGTTGTAAATAAGTAAAAAAATGGAATATTTTTATTAAAGTTAAATGTACTCTTTTTATACGCACACATGGCGGAGGAACTGAAAAAAGGGACTGAGCATTATTAGATGGCTACATGGGGGCACCTCACCTGTGACAGCTTTGCAACTTGAGGTTATAACCGCTGCACACCTTTAATGACTTGCCTGTAACAGAAAGGCTTTCAAATGTGACAAATACTTTACATGCAGTAAGAAAAATCGCAGAAATACAGATGCCGTGAGGGAGAGAAGCTGATGGCAGCAGTTGTTTTTTCTGGAAGAAAGTGTGTGTGTATAGGTTTGCTCGCACACATGAAGTATACACACAGACGTGTATATTGTGTATATTGTGTATATTGTGTATATTGTGTATATTGTGTATATTGTGTATATTGTGTATATTGTGTATATTGTGTATATTGTGTATATTGTGTATATTGTGTATATTGTGTATATTGTGTATATTGTGTAGTGGGTTGACCGCATGGCTAGGCCTTGCAGCTCCACTAACTTGCTGCACGCTTGACTCTTACACAACTAAGACAAAGACAAACGGCCAGGAGGCCAACTATATA
>NW_015174847.1:1803493-1817581 GCF_001447785.1 Gekko japonicus
GGAGCTCCCTGCTGGTGCCCGCTGGAGGTCGCCGCCGGCTGTGGGGAGGACACACTTCCGGTGATGTCAGGGGGTGTGGCATATGCTGAGTTATGCTAATGAGTCCCCCTAGCTCTTTTTCTACGAAATGACCCCTGCCAGTTCTCATTGTTCACCCAGGGTCAAGCTCTGGGTAGTCACTGGCCCCTGGTGGCGGTCAGCGGATACAACATATGTACTCTGCATACATACTATGCAGAGGTGGTTTGCCATTGTCTGCCTCTGCACAGTGACCCTGAACTTCCTTGGTGGCCTCCCTTCCAAGTACTAACCAGGGCTTAGCCTCCGAGATCGGGTGAGACTGGGCTAGCCTGGCCCATCAAGGTCAGGGCACAATGAGGCCTAGGCAGTCCCATTATTATTATTATTGTTGTTGTTGTTGTTGTTGTTGTTGTTGTTGTTGTTGTTGTTGTTGTTGTTGTTGTTGTTGTTGTTGTGGTTCACATTACATACAACACAAGCCAATCCTAACCTAGGGCCACATACATACAAGGGGGAGAGTGACTAGCCTACCAGGCACCCCTGTAGCGAGTCGTTGTTGTCTGCGGGAGCTCGTCCGACGATGTCCTCCTGGCGCTGGTCTTTGATTGTTGTTGCGACTTCCTGGCTGTTGCGACTCCTTCAGGCTTGGACCGAGCACACGTCCGCGCATGCTCGCTGCCGGCCTCTGTTCATAATAAGGGAGTCTGAGCATTTTCCCCCTCAACGGGATAATGAGTTGCTGCTATGCAGCAAAAGAAGAACAGCGTTCAAGTCCGTAGCACCCCAGAGATGTGGAGACAGAGTCCTCCTTCACACATACTGCTCTGCTAACCATATGGGAGCTGCTTCTGCTTGGGGTGAGGCCACAAAAGAGAAACTCTGTGTGTCGTTCCTTTCCCCACATCCTGCAAGGTCATATTATTCATATGTACACCTCTGCAGCACGGGATATTGCACCACGCTGAAACATCAGAGTTGCCAGCTCTGGGTCAGGAAATGCCTGTCGATTTGGAGGCAGAGCCTCGAGAGGGTGGAGTTTGGTGAGTAGAGCTCAGTAGGGATGTGATGACATAAAACCTACCCTCTGAAACTGCCATTTTCACTAGAGGAACTGATTGTTGTAATATGGAGATCAGTTGTCATTCCACAAGAACTCCAGGCCCTACATCGAGGTCAGCACCCCTACCAACTTCCATGTTGCTTGGAGGAAATGAAGTATATTTATGAGTTCAAAATGTTTCTGACGCTGAAAGCTCGTATTTCCCTCATTTATAGATCAAGAGGAGAACAAACTCAATGAGACGTTATTTTGCCAGCTAAGAGAATCTTCCCCAGTTCCCCTCCTACCCTGGTTGGATTAGGTGCTGTTGCAGCACTGTAGCAATAATTTGTAACTGGGTTTTCCTGTGGGAGCAAACCAATCCCAGTTGCAAAAAAAAAAAATTGGTTTAGTACAATGATAGCACAATATCCAATGATGTATGGATGCTGTGCTAGTCTCAACAACTTAACACGTGAGCTGGATGGGGTGATGGACCCAGCACATACATTGTCCCCAGAACATCAAGTGATTGACTTTGCACACCAGGTTCTAAAAAGTGTCAGCCATAAATAACACAGTCATATCGCCTCTAGATTACCAGGTGCATCATCTAATTAAGTGGAGACTTTATTAATTAGTTATGTGCTGGGAGTATTCTGTGTTTGTTCACAAATGTAAGCAACTTTGATGGATTGCATCCAAATGAGTGACAAGATTTCAACTGATTTGGATTCTTCCATCATGGTGCTATAGTAGTGAGAGAAGATACAACAACTCCAAGTCTTTGCTTTCCCCAAATATTAGAAGTACAGAAGGCTAAAACTATACTGAATTGGACTTCTGTATTTCATATGGCAGTGATAAAACACCCTATGCCACTGCTATAGTTTGGTGTAGTGGTTAAGTGCGCGGACTCTAAACTGGGAGAACTGGTTTTGATTCCCCACTCCTCCACTTGCACCTGGCTGGATGACCTTGGGCAAGCCATAGTTCTGGCACAACTGTTCTTGAAAAGGAGCACTTTCTGTCAGAGTTCTCTCAGCCCCACCTACCTCACAGGTTGTCTGTTGTGGGGAGGGGAAGGGAAAGGAGTTTGTAAGCCGCTCTGAGACACCTTTGGGTAGTGAAGGGCGGGATAGCCAGCTGCACGATCGCCCAGGCTCCTGTTAAAACTTTGGGCTAGCTGAGAATCTCTCCTGTAGCCTGGCCTCTCTTCACCTGGTTGCTAAGTTTTGCCGCAGTTGCTCCCATAAACGAGTCACATGTGGGGGTGAGTCAGGAGGAATTTCAGCTTGCAGTTCTTATCTGAGCCAGGTGTGAAGACTGCTGTTACAGGCACTTGCCAGCTATCCTCCTCTGCTGCTTCAGAGGGGCCAGCTGTGGTTTCTGCAGGCTTTCCTCATCCACGTCCATGACAGGTTGCTGGGTCCACTCCTCTTCCCTGCCCACTGCCACCTCAGCCACTGTTCCCTGTCAGAATAACTGCAAAATGGCTGTCTCTCCTGATGAAGACACTTCTCCTGCTTGGCTCCTGTGGGACTAACTTTTCCCTCAATGGCTGTTTGTAGGCAACCAAGCATGGTTCTGTTAGTAAAAAGACAAAGGAATGAAACCTTTTCCAGGCCTTTGTGGGGAACTCATTCGGGCCAGTCCTGACTAGGCTCGCCAGCTCCAGGATGGGAACTTCCTGGAGATTTTGTGGTAGACTTTCAGTGTAACCCCCTCCCCCACCCACTGCCAGCTTGCCCACTTTCCTGTCAAAATAAACTATGAAAATGGCTAGCTCTCCTGCTTGGCTCCACTATGGTTGGCTGGCTACTGAGGTGACCCAGCAGCCGTCAAACCATTCTCTTCAACCCCCTGCTGTGTGGCTGACTTTCGCCTAGGGTTGCTAGTCTCCAGATGGGATCTGGAGATCTCCCACTGTTACAACTGATCTCCAGATGACAGAGATCAGTTCCCCTGGAGAAAATAGCTGCTTTGGAGGGTATACCCTATGGCATTATAACCTGCTGAGTCCTTCCCCTTCCCAGGATGGAGCCTGGAGACGGTAAGGTTTGAGGAGGGGTGGGACCTCAGACAGCTACAATGCTATAGACTCCACCCTTCAAACCAGCCATTTCTTCCTGGGGAATCACTGCTGCCAGTCTCCAGGGGAGGGATGGAGATCACTCAGAATTACAGCTATTCTTCAGATGGCAGAGATCGGTTCCCCTAGAGAAAATGGTGGACTCTGTGTCATTATACATTGCTGAGGTCACCACAGCAAATTAACGCTGAGTGCCCAAGGCCAGGGCACCTGCCCAGAGCCTCTTTCTAGAGCTCACTGTATTTATTTCTATAATGGGCCTTATTCCTAGTAACAAATAATCCTCAAAGTTAGCATATGACATTCAAGATGACAGTTACATCAAATTTCCATTACAAATGTTCTCATTTATCAAAGATTTGTATATTACAAAGCAGAATGTATACTTTTAGAACTTTCTGTAAATATTTATATAGGTTTGGTTTGTTCCCTCAGCAGCCAGTCATTTCTTGAGACAGCTTTCACATATGTATCCATGTGACCTTCCGTCTAGGATAATCTGTGATCTCTGGTCTAAAATGGTGTGAGATGTGAGATGAAATCTGGACTTTTTGGTTGTGTTTGCAACACATTATTTTATTCCTTTCAATCAAGATGCTCCTCCCTCCTATACAAAGAACCTCAAGTTGCTTTTTCCTCTGTTTTTAAATAAGTTCATGAGAACCGTGATTTTACTAAGCAGCAGTATGGCGCAGTTCACCATATTTTGGGTAAAAACACAATTTCAAATGAAAAAAAATATTATGCTATTAAAAACAGTTTTTATTGTTTCACCTAATAGTCATTGATTTCAGGGGTGTAACTCTGTGGATACTGATTGCCATTCTATCCTAATGCCAATGGAGTGACTACAGTTGTGATGTGAGATGGTGAAAGTTATAAATGAAGGGCTGAGAATTTATGTACTGACTTCGGTATTTGACAATCACAGTTTCCCTTCATTATGTATTAGTATACAAATCAGCCTCGGTCCAACTTTAATAACACATCCTTTTTATGTATTCTCATTTCCAGCAAACTACAATTGTGAGTGTTTAATAGGGCAGCCATTCTTGACAGCAAGCAAAATTCTTCTATAAATAAGAATGCTCGTTTCTAGTACTAGGGCTGCCAACACTTTTACTGCTCCTTTAAAGGCATATGGACATGAGGAGACTGAGCAGATACCCTTGCTTTATCTTCATGGAATATGATCATGGATGTTTAATACTGAGTTATGGGAGAAGGGCCTGTAAAAAAAGTTGGCCACCTTACAGCAGACATAGTTATTTCATATTTATTTAACCTAGTTAACTTCATGGTAGCTTGTTGTAGGCCTTCCAGCCTTGCTATCAAAAAGATCTCCAGAGAAACAGCAGGAAAAATAGGGTTGTGCTTCTCCTAAATATGAGGGTAGTTCCAACCAATTAAGTGTTTCAACAATTAAAGAAAAGCATGTGCTTAGAAGTGCAACTAAGATGATGTCCACAATTTTGGGAAATGGGTCAGTTCCAAATGTAGCCTTTGTTCAACCAGTATAAGTTACTCTGTAATCTGCATTGTTCAACCATTCTTCAGTAGGAATGTGCAAAAAAAAAAAGTTTTAGTTCTTTCAAAAAGAGTTGGGTACTTTAATATCAGAATTAAAGCTTTTTGCATCATGAAAGTATTTCCATTGGTTTCAATGGAAAACACATTTCCATTTTTCCAGGACTGAAGTTACTAAAGGGTCTGAGGTTCTTGGAGTTACAATTGATCTCCAGAGACCACTCCCCCAGGAGGAAATGGCAGCTTCAGAGGGGGAACATCATATCCTCACTGAGCTCCTTCCTGTCTCCAAAGACTTCCCTCCCTTGAACCTGCTCCCAAATTTCCAGGAATTATCCAAATCAGTACTGGCAACCTGATCCTGGAGTAATCCCCCTTCACATCCAATTGGGATGAAATTCCAAGGATTCTACTCACCCAAGGGATCCTCCCCACCAAAGGTCAAGCAGATAGGAGAATGCACCCTCTTTCTAGAAGCAATTAAAATTCTCACTTGCAGAGTTGGTGCAAGTAGTTCTGAATGACATGACAGTGAGCTTTCCCTTTGCTGGTATCATATAGCAGAGGATGAATTTTTTGGGTGTTTTTTTAAACAATAATGGGGATGGGAAGTGGAGAAAGAGAATAAGTGAAGATATCAGTTGTTTTGGTTTCCTGTTGGGGACAGAGGCCAGGTAAAAATGAAGTAAATAAATCACTAACTGTGAATGCTTATGTATGTACTTAAGCTGTGCACTCAGAGAGCGGAGTACAGAAGGTAGAAACGGGAGGCCGTGATGGCAGCAGACAATGGAAAGCCATGTAAAAGTGGCATGAGAATGTTCATGTGCTTTTTGTACAAACAAACATAGGCTGCGGTCACACGGAACAGAAGCCACACAAGTGAGACGGAAAACAGGTGGAGTTTCCGGGCGCGATCTCACCAGCACATCTGGGAAGCGTAGCACTCCCGTGGCACAACCGAGGCTTCCAGCCGAAACTGCGTGGCAAAAAAATAGTACCTGGGAGGTACTAGTTTCCGGAAACTGCGGGGCAAGGGCGGGCGTCTGATCGCGTTTCCGGTGGCATCCGGCGCCCGCCCATGTCCCCTTGCAAATAAGGTGTGTTTTTTTTGTCCACGTCTCTGTGGATGCGCACACGCACCCAACGGAGCATGCGCATTCGTCGTGTACACACAAAAACAAAACAGTTTGCCGCGGCGCGCGTTTCTTCGTTGCGCGCCGGCTTGTCCTGTGATCAGCATCTCTCCCTTGCCATGGAACCTCCACAGGACCTCCACGGGAGGTCTGATCGAGTAACTGCGCAGTAGTTTGCCCCAGGGCAAACAGCCACGCTTCTCCCCCGCAGTTTCCTGCCCGTGTGACCGGGGCCATAGACAAGCAAAAAAGTCTGTTGAGTATTCATTGGTGCTATTCGGAACATGGATAAGAGGCAGACTGAACCTGTGATTGACTGAGCATCTCAGAAGTCTCATAGATCCTTCCTGCTTTTCTTCATAGATCTTCATATGCTTTTCTAAGGTAAGAGAAGGCAGATTGGGCTAGTTTCAATAGCTAGTAGGCTACAGTTTAGAAGAGGACGTGAGACATTCTGTATCCGAGTGAAACATCTGAGGGCCAGTTAACCTTCATTTGTAGTCAGTCAAAAGGCACTTGCTGACTAATGGGGAAGTGACGGACTGCTAAGGCAGGGGGCAGGAGCCAAGCCTAAATAGGCTGGCTCTGCCCCCTGTAGGTTTCGTTACTCATTATGCCTCTCGTGGAGGCAAAGCAGCCCTCCCCCACCAGCACAGGCTCGGCGGGGGTTGGGGCTCGCATTCTAAGGCTTGATGTAAGAGAAGGCAGATTGGGCTAGTTTCAATAGCTGGTAGGCTACAGTTTAGAAGAGGAAGTGAGACATTCTGTATGCGAGTGGAACATCTGAGGGCCAGTTAACCTTCGTTTGTAGTCAGTCAAAAGGCACTTGCTGACTAATGGGGAAGTGGGATGGATGCGGTTGGTAGGTAGAATGAGTTTCACAATCTGGAATCCATCTGGACTCCAGAGGTAATACTTTCAAACTGTGTAATCCTTCTTCCTTGGTGGTGAGGTAAGTCGCTCAGACTTCTAGGTCATTTTCTAAAACTCCCTGTGGCACAGCAACAACTCCTTGCCCTGCTTAGTCCACCAGTTCAGTACTGACTCAGAGGGAGAAGCACCACCTTTTGAGTCATCAGCCGCATGCTCTCCAATACCCTGGATTTTTCAAGGAGGTTTCCCAGAGCCAAGAAATGATCAGGAATGACTGGTGCTAGTTCGGGAGTAGGATTTCATTCCACGGTTTGTACATTTTTCACGTTGCAGAGATACTCTGTGATTTCATTTTCTCCAGGAGGGGGGAAAAATGCAATCTCCACCAAAATCTGGAAGTGTCTGCACCTCTCCCTTGGCTTTTAAAAATGAGGGCATTTCTTGTGGCTGGGTGGTGCTGTCATTTGGAGTGGCAGGTACAACATAAACAGAAACAATCCATTAAGGGTGAAAGGGGGGAAAACAAACCTTTTTGGAGAAGATTTTTAAAAGTTTCCTGATGGATCGGCATCCTTGAGCTTAAACATTCCCATATGTACGCTGACATTTTAAAATATAAGTCTTCGGGAAAGATAAGAAGGAAATTGTGCAAAAGGCAACCTTAAATATTTTGAAGGACAACTTCCTGAACTATACAGCAGTTGGCAAGACATCCAGGGGAAAAAGAAGCATTCTGTAAAGCCCAGCAAGTAGAATATACTCCTTTAACGAGTGTGTTTGTTTCTAAGATTTGATAGTTTTTTTGTTTACTAATGCTCCCATACCTATCTGTGCTAGATTTCAATGTGGTTTTTCTTATATTAGTTGACATGTGTTTTGGATCAGTCATCCAGAATGTGGGAGTTTATCCGTCAAGAAAACACAGTCAAAAGGATTTGTTCTGCAAAGGCAAAAAATTAAAATTAAAAAGTGAAGTTTTATTCGCATGAGGATGGCGTCTCGCTTAGAGACCCCTGCAAACAGAAGCCTGAGCCCAGCCAACTATGGAACACTGTTCAACAAAAGGCAAGTTGTGCAGTAATCAGACAACACCACTGTGACGAGTGTTGTGTGACTATTACAGCAGAACAATGTCAGGCTTGTATTTTGCATCAGAAGGCACACTGCTGATAGAAGCTGAGCAACAAGATAGAAAGAAGCCGCTGCCAACAGTCCGGAATTCAGTTTTAACAACGTGCTCATTCCTCTATTGTTTTTTTTTGTGTGTGTGTGACACACACAGGAGTGCTGAGAAGGAAGCTGAACAATTTCCTGCCTCCACTGCCCTGGAATTTGTCAAGGTGACAAAAAGTTTAATGCTCTCTGACAACTGGGGTCAATATCACCTGACTCCAATAGTTACTCCTCCGGTAATTTAGGAAAACCAAATACAACTGGAGTACATTACTCACCTAAAAATAGCAACCAGTGTAGTCAGTTCACATGAAGTAGTCATCAGTGGCATCAGGAAAGAGACATCATCAAACCTCCCCCCAATGAGAGGATTGATGCTGCCTGTCTTCTGGTGTCTCTGACTTTTGTTGCTGGCTGAAACCCCACATACATATACAGTGGCTGGAATGGAATGCCATTGCCATATAGAATTCTATCTGAAAAAGAGCTTCCCGTCAAGTCCATTCTCATCTGCTCTGAGGAGCAGCAATTTTCCAAACACAAATATCAAGAGGAGACCACTGAGATCTTCTCTAGGCAAAAAAGGAGCTCTTCTATTGACCTGTACTTTCTCCCCAGTTTAGTTTCATAGATGCTTTATGCTACATGCCTCTTCCACCATGCTGTCACCACATCAGCCTACACAACATTTGACTCACCAAACCAAATTTAGGCCACTGACTATCAACATGGCCCAGCAGAACCTTTAATCAACCTCCTGTTTTTCAGGCTGCCTGTGATTACAAAAAGGTGGTTGTCAAGTACCTGGCAAGCTACCATACAGAGCTGCCTTTAGAGGTCATCATTACTGGCTGTGGAGGAGAGGGGCTTAGCTACTGGGTGCCTTGACTGTAGACCCACATTGTATACCTTCCTGATTGTGAACTCCTTTTTCTTCTGGTGTTTGGGTCTTAGTTGGATTCAAGGCTCCCAGCCACTTTGCCTCTCTGCTCATGCCAAGCAGAGGGACCTAGCCATTGGGTACCTTGGATGAAGACCCACATTTTATACCGTCCTGATTATGAACTTTTCTTCCCTGCTGGGGTTTGGGTGTTAGGTGGACTCAGGGCTCTGAGACACTCCATCTCTATGCTCACACCGGGTTGCGCTGGAAATCCATAAGCGTAATTTGGGCTGGGCGCAATCGGGGTCCATAGATGGTGTGACTTCTTTGCCTCCCCCTTCCCTTTATAACCCAATATTCTCTATGAAATGCTGTTTGTGAAACCAGGGGTACCATTTCTTACGGGCATTTTCAGCTGCAGCAGGAGACGAGAGGTGAGAAAGTCGTGCTCTGTGGATGGAAATCCATCCATAGAAATGCTCCACTGAATCCAAACCTATAGCTGACATGATCATCTGACTGGGCAAAATTCCACTGGGTTTGGATCCCATCTAAAATCTCTGCTGATGTGGGGACATTTTTGCTGGTTCCCTCCTTCTACTTCAGATCTCTAATTCTCTCTCCATTAT
Source organism: Gekko japonicus (assembly GCF_001447785.1). Lineage (NCBI taxonomy): Eukaryota > Metazoa > Chordata > Lepidosauria > Squamata > Gekkonidae > Gekko > Gekko japonicus. Next base: position 1,812,867 of record NW_015174847.1, read on the forward strand.
CGTACAAAGCTGCCTTATATTGCATCAGAGCATTGGTCTAATAAGTTCATCAGCACTGTATGTTCTGACTGGCAGTGGTTCCCCAGGGTAGAGGTTTTTCACATCACCTACTAACTGATCCTTTTAATAGAAGGTGGTGGGGATTGAACCTGAGACCTTCCACATGCGAAGCAGATGCTCTAGCTGTGAGCCATGGACCATCCTCCCAAGAGTGGTATTTGGGGGACATTTTTGGGCTGCAGAGTCAGGTGAGGTGAGAAAGTTACACTTCAGCCTTTCATTTATGGAAATACTGGAGTGGGTCCAAGACTATGGTTGGAGTCATTATCCAAATGGGCCACTTCACTAACAGTCTCAGTTGACTGACAGAAATCCTTCTGTCAGCACTAATTTTTCATCAGGATCCAAGACACAGTTAGTTGTGTGTATAAAGTGCTGTCAAGTTGCTGCTGACTTATGGAGACCCCAGCAAGGGGCTTTCAAGGCAAGTGAGAAGCAAACATGGTCTGCAAAGTCTTCCTTGGAGGTCTCTCGTTCAAGTACCAACACTGCTTAGCTTTTGAGATCTGATGAGCTCAGACTATACCATGCTGCCTTCCCTCTACACAGTTTGTTAGGAGATGTCAGAAGTGAATCTGAAACTATGGTTTGAAGTTGGTTTATTAGCCACAGTCTTAATTATGGAGTTATGTGACATTCAGATGTGGACATCCTGGCTTAATTCTAGCTTGTTCTCTGGCACCATGCTAGCACAGCGACACAGATGCCTGACCAGATCAAAGACAAGGAAGCTTGCTAGCATTTCTTGAGACATACCATGAGTTGAGTGATTCTCTGGGAGCTGAATCCTAGATTCATGACACTTTTACTGTACACTTGATGGAGCTTGTGATAATATGAGATATATTTCTGAAAATTCTGCAATAGTTTCACACATGCATACACACACATACTTGAATAGATAGCAAACATGAGCAAACATATCTACTTTCATATTTCTTGTATTTCTGGATCATAGTGCTTTGGCTGAGTTTGTAAAGCAACAGATGATGCATTCAGAGGCGCTTTCCAGAAAGAGCCTCATCCCCTATAGGAAAAAAGTGAGAAGTCCTAGTGCACATCTGCATAGTCTTAAACAAGCACTCTCTTGATCATCATTGATTGGTTACACAAATCTCCCACAGCGTTGGTATGATTGGCCAGAATCCTGCAATGTCCAGGAGCTGAGGTAAGTGATCTAATGGATCCCTCTCATTTTTAATTTCTACTCTAATCCAAGTGGTTTGTTATACTTTTAGCCATATTTGAATCATTGCCAACACTAAAATATAAACAGTGAGGGGTTTGTTTTGTCAATGTTCTCCAGCTTAGCACAGAAGCCTTGAAAGCAAACAGAATCCTGTGAGAAACTCAGGGAAGATCTGGCCTGGTCCACTCATTGCTGCTGGATTGTGGAAAGTATGAAGACATCTATTTTATTACAAGGAGTGGAAAGCACAGTCACTGAGTGGGCTGAAGTACAACTTTATGTGTATGACAAGAAATACTTTTCAAAACTGCAAATGTGGGTGTAACTCTGGGACTCAGTACAATTGGCCTTTTAGCCCTAACTGGAGATTGGTACAACCCAAGGGGGAAATGAGGCTTGGAATCGAGAGTGTGCATTTTAATTACACTCCAGGCCCATATTGGAGTTGGTACTTCCAGAAAGGCTCTGAAGTGTATTTGTGTTGTAATGAGTGCTCCTTTCAGTGCTGCATTGGATTACTTTTGTAAAAAGGAAATGTTAAGGCGTAACAATATAGTGACGGACAAACGGTGATCAGTCAGGTTAGGTTCTTGCATTTTTGAGGGGGAAAAAAAGATTTAAAAATTCTCCTTCTGTTGAGAGAAGGGACACATAGAAAAGCTGAAAACATATCCTTTGGTCAGTTCGGGATTTTATTCACGACACAAACTCCACCCCCCCTCAGAATCCAAGTTATTTTGTCTCTGCCAAAAACCATGCAAAACCAGCCAGATGTTTTTCCTCAATTTAAAGAGTATCTTGGCCAAATTTATTTTTACCTTTGGTCTTTCTTATTTCCCCTGATATGATTATGCAAACACTAGTAATATGGAGCAAAGGACAATTTCTAATTTTAAATCTAAAATGTAAGGTATGCTTAGGACATTTCATTAGTTAAATTTATTCTGACAACTAGGGAAGAAGGTTTAGGTTGCTTCACTTGGTAGAGAAACAGAGCCAAGTGGGGAAGGTGAAGAGTTCTCTATTAAGCACACTTGTTTCCCTTCTCGATTCTTTCCCCATTTCTATCTCCCCTAGATTTTCTGAGCAATATTTTTGGATTTGCACTTCCAAAGAATTATGGCCTAAGGCAGGAGTGGCCAACTGGCAGACCCAGGGCTGTATGTGACCAAAGAATGGATGTTGTCTGGCCCCCTGACTGGCCTTGCTAACTTTGAATCAAAGGTTGATAACATTTAAAAAAAAATGTTTTGTTTCTTTCATAAGAAAAGGAAAATTGTTTTTAAAAGTTTTATGCAGGTGAGTAGGGTAGCTAGGTGTTGATGGTCCCACAGCAGGAGGCTTGGCAGACAGGATGCAAATGGGTGTGTGTGTGTGTGTGTGTCTATTCAGGCCTTCATGAAGAGATCATCCCCAAAATTCCTGCTCATCCCAACCCAAAAGGTGATCAGATAATCCTGCATTATGGAGTGGATGGGTACAAAATGGCTGCTGGAGGCAAAGCTGATTCAAATAGAGAGTCCTTAGTCTCTAGAGATTGGCTAGGCTATACTGGGCTGTACCCTGTCTCAACCCAGCCCATCAGCAGCCTCATGCACCATTTTGTATGTGTCTCTGAATAGTTAGTTCTGAGAATTGAGACTCAGGCCCCTGCCACACAGCAGGAAAAACACTGGGCAAAGCGCGGCTTTTAAAAGCCGCACCAAAAAAGAGACGCCGCGGCAGGATCCCACGATCCCCTGAGCCGCAGCGCCGTTGCTCCCCAGCATGATCAGATGCCGGGGAGGAAGAGACGAGTGGGAGGGGGAGGCTGCTGAACTGTGCAGTACGACCGGGGGCCGGGGATCAGCCGGCGAAAAGACGCGCTGGCGATCCCAAGGCCGGCAGTGATGCGGCCCTTTGGAAAGAACCACCTAGGTAGGTGGTTCTTCTTTGCTGCGGGGTTTGGCCGGGAGGGGCGGATTGGGAATGGGCTGGGAACAGGCGCAGCACGATTCCCAGATGTTGCTGTGGGATCGCGCCCGTTTGCTGCGGCCCCGATCCGTCCCTCTCCCGGCTCAAAATGCCTCGTGTGGACAGGACCTCAGATGCAAAAGGAATAGAGCTTGTTCATAAATCACAGTAGGGCAGGGTTGCCAGCCTCCAGGTGGGGCCTGGATATCTAAAATTACAACTGATCTCCAGAAAACACAGATCGGTTGCCGTAGAGAAAATGGCTGCTTTGGAGGATTGACTTTATGGCATTACTAGGAGTAAGGCCCGTTATGGGAAGAAATACAATGAGTTCAAGAAGGAAGCTCTAGGTGAGTGTCCCAACTGTGGCTGGTGGGGTGGAAGGGGAAAATAGAGGGAGGCAAGCCATGTTTATTTCCTTCTGCTTAGCTATAAGGTGGAGCTGTCTCAAGACATTTTGCTGCCCCAAGTGGGTACTATGGGAGGACAGCTTCATGGTAACATGTATGGTTCCCTCCACCCCTGACTTATGTTGATTTGGGGTTATGCAGTGGCAGCTAAGGTAGAAAAGCACCTCCTTCTATGCCATGTCTTCTGGGTTCCAAGGGTCTGGAAAATGATTCCATAGCCAGTTACAGGGTTGCCATCTCTGGATTGGGAAATACCTGTAGGTTTGAGGGATACAGCCTGGGGAGGGCAGGGTGCGGGGGGACTTCAGCAGGGTATAATTCCATAGAGTCCATTGCCCAAAGCAGTCATTTTGTCCAGGAGAACTGATCTTGGAGATCTCCAGGTGCTGCCTGGAGGGGGGGGTCCAGATCTGTAGAGCTGAGGGGTAGAGCCTGGGGAGGGCAGGGTTTGGAGTGCGGAGGGACTTCAGCAGGGTATAATGCCATACAGTCCACTGCCCAAAGCAGCCATTGTAATAGATGGGAAATTTTCTGTAGGGGAAATGATGTGCTGTGGCTGGGGAACATGGTGATTTCTGGGAGATCTCCAGGCCCCACAGGGAGATTGGCAACTCCAGTGACCGTTTAAGGGAAGATTGGGATATGTCTTTTGGCAACTCCAGTGACCGTTTAAGGGGAAATTGGGATATGTATTTTGGCAACTCCAGTGACCATTTAAGGGAACATTGGGATATGTATTTTACCTCAGGACACATTCAGTGACTCCCAACAGCAACAGCAAACGACTTAGAATGTTAGAGGCAAAGGCCAATCAGGCCACATATGCAAATGACCTCTGTGTTCTTACTGGCTATTGGGGGAGAGGAACAGCAAACTGTTTAGAATATTGGAGGTGAGACTCAGGCAACACAGCCAGTGGATAGGGACAGCTTCTGAGTGACAGATCAGGGAGTCAACTGATTTGGGAATGTTCAGGAGAGTCCATGACCAAAACAGAATTATTACAAGAAAGACGACCCGCGAAACTCGTGGGGGGGGGGAGCTCCAAACTGAGCCGGTGGAGGAGGAACCAGCAGGAGCAGGTAAGCTCTCCCCCCCCATCC
>NW_015174847.1:1817767-1819328 GCF_001447785.1 Gekko japonicus
CAAAGCGAGGGCTGCGCGGCTTGTAGCCACTGGGCCTCGCTGCTCTCCCCCCCCGCCCGGCTCCGAGGCAGCGGCGAGGTTGGCTGCAGAGCGTTCCCTGCGCATGCGCAGGGGATGCTCTGTCACTTTGGGGGGGATTTAAGTATCCCCCCCAATATTTTTTTTAACTTTTAAGGTTTTTGTGCACACCTGGGACTGCCCCAAGTGTGCACGAAAATCTCCCTCCCCCCCAGGTGCCCCCGATGCACAGATTTAGGTATCCGCACGCACGGGGGCGACTTGGCTATTAGATATATAGATATAGAGAGATTCCCTCAGTTCCCCAAACCCTACCCTCTCCAGGTTCCACTCCCTAATGTACATCTCACTGCAGGTGCACAGTTTGTTTACCAGTTTATACATTGAAACTGAAGAAGAAGAAGAGGAGTAGGAGGAGGAGGAGGAGGAGATTGGATTTATACCCCATTCTTCACTACCCAAAGGTGTCTCAGAGCGGCTTACAAACTCCTTTCCCTTCCCCTCCCCACAACAGACACCCTGTGAGGTAGGTGGGGCTGAGAGAGCTCTTGACAGAAACTGCTCTTTTTCGAGAACAGCTCTTAGAGCTATGGCTTGCCCAAGGTCATCCAGCCAGGTGCAAGTGGAGAAGTGGGGAATCAAACCCGGTTCTCCCAGATTAGAGTCCACGCACTTAACCACTACACCAAACTGGCTCTGTGTGGAGATACCACTTCATCCAGTTGAAATTCTTGAATAGCCAGGCTGCAAGTGTACTCCTTCAGGCAACCTGTGGGAGTTTCTAAGCATCTGAAGTAGGCTTGTGTATCCTTGGTCCAAGCTTCTGAGAACTAGCTTTGCATTCTGTGCTGGATAGCCACCACCTGGGCTGACACTAGAGTAAAAACCCAATGGGTTGGTTTTGGAGGGAGGGCAAGCTTGAAAGGAGGACTCAGCTTTGTGATACAGCTTTGTCTGGTGTGGTAGAAAGTGCCATCAAGTTGCCACCAATTTATGGTGACCCCATAGGGTTTTCAAGGCAAGGGAGGAACAGAGCTGGGCTGCCATTGCCGGCAGTGCATAGCAACCCTGGATTCAAATCAATGGGTTTAGAAGATTATAACTCTGTTCGGGATTGCAGTGGTCGATAGGAATGCTGTTTTTGTAAGCTTTAAAATAGGTTAAAGTACATGATGTTCCCCTGCCCTGATGATGTGAGCGTTCTCCCTTTAATATTACTAATTTTCTCAGAGAGCAAAAATTAATACATATTCATATACCTCCCTAAATGCTGCAGATACCTATTGAAACAAATATTTTAATTTATATTTTTAAAGTATTGTACAAAATCGTTATAACAAAGCATTCCATAAAGCATATAATGGTATCATTTTAGGCTAATAAACATACTAATATTTAGGGGATGCTTCATGAAAACATGAGGGACTAGCACCTTTGGAACCTAGCTAGATTCATCTGCTTCCCCAACTGGTCAGAGGATGTATGAATTTGTCTTAACAGTGAGTGTGAACTTTGTGTGTCTCAGAGCACAACAAAGGGAAAG
>NW_015174847.1:1819372-1830615 GCF_001447785.1 Gekko japonicus
AAAGTTTGCAGTTTAAAATTACACACTGACTCTGGTGTAGAGACACAAGAAATTATAGAGCAGACACTGTCCAGGACAACGTATAATTTAAAATGTACTAAAGAATGTATACCGCATGGCAAAATAAGTGAAGTGCTTCTTCAAATATACGTGTTTTGGATAGAAAAGCTGTAATTATCCACTCCTAGGGAAATGTTTGCATTCATTCTAAATCAATATTTACTATTCATCTCTTGTGTTCAACAAAACAAGGATTTAACTTTTTTTTAATTTTAATGAGGTACTAAGACTACAATAATTCTACAATGTAATTGTCTTGATACAAAATATTGCTAAATTGTGTTGCTATTCCGGGAAGAAGCCATTTACACAAAGAAAAACGGGGGAGTGGGGGACATCCCTATTTGTGAAATGTTACTACAGTAACATACAATTCAAACTCAGCCAAGCAGGAAGATCCACCAAATTCAAGAGCTGTTAAGATGTCTTTCTGTTAAGGCCCTTAACTTGGATCAGTCGGGTGAGTCTTCCCCTCCCCTATCTCCTCAAAAATATGGACCTCTTTGTAATGATGCTTTTACAGCTGAAGTTTCCGCAATAAGGTGGGCAGACAGGATGTTTTTTTTCTCTTGGTTTTAGGAGATATTTTACCATCTGTCACCCCTTCTCTTAGCATCAGATAAAAAGGCCATAAGCAATTAATGATAACAGAGGCAGATATTGCTTTTAACTACCATGGTGGAAACCCGAAGCAATTCCAAAGAGATTTATGAAACAGCTACAATTTGATAATAAGATCCCCCATTTTTACAGTCAGTGCTTTCATTGTTCAAAAAAGTTGTCTGCTCAGCCTTTCTCCCCCCACTCCAACATCTATAAGCAGCAAAGTATCTGGAATTGACCAGAACGTCACTTTCAAGTCAATGATTTTTCAGCCTTAATTAGACCAGTGCCAGGGTTCTCTGGGAATGGAGAACCCTCCTTAGCTGGCATAAGAAACTACAGGAAAGATGCAAGCTTTCTCTCACCTTCATTTATATAGTTTGTTTATGTGTTTGTAAGGAAGTAAAAATGAAAAAACCCCGACGCTGGCACAATGGACCAACAAAATTTGGGAAATTTTCATGTTAGAAAACATTTCAATATACGACACTACTATCCAAAATGAATGCAACTTCCATAACCCTCTCAATATTTGGAACCCCATTCTAGAAAAAATAGACTTAGATGATTTTGAATGGGAAACTATAGCTAAGGCAAAATACAAAATAATGTTATTTAATTAAACAATCGTAAAAGTGGTTATACAGAACATACACCGTATTTCATGTTATAGTTTCATATAAACTCTCAAATATGTCAATTGTACCGACAAAGGTAAAACAGACATTTATACTTTTAGGTATGACAAAATTTTGACTGACTTTGTATCTGTATTCTACACCAGAACTTGCTGAGTTTTCAACTGCATTGAAACTGTATTAAATAAAACAATAAAAAAATTGTTTAAAAAAATGTGTTTGTAAGGAAGTGACTGTAAGTGGCTGTTGTATTCTGCAAACAAGAAGTTATCTTGGAATGGGGACCAGAGATTTTAAAATAAAATGATCCTCACATTTAGCAGTTGAGATCTTTGTAACTGGTAGCCAGAAATGAACAATAGACAATGAAGAAAGCTGACACAAAGAAAGTTGATTCATTTGATATGTGGTGTTAGAAATACCATGGATGGCCAAAAGGACAAATAAGGGGGTTCTAGATCAAATCAAGCCAGAGCTGTCCCTAGAAGCTAAAATGACTAAGCTGAGGCTATCATACTTTGGCCGCATTATGAGAAGACAAGACTCACTGGAAAAGACAATAATGCTAGGAAAAGTTGAAGGCAGCAGGAAAACAGGAAGACCTAACATGAGATGGACTGACTCAATCAGAACTCAGTTTGCAAGACCTGAGCAAGGCTGTGAATTCATAGGCAAAACGTTAATTCATAGGTTCACTATGTCAGAAGCCACTAGGGGCCCAGGCCAAAAACTCTTCTACTTCCTGTTTCCTGTCCCACTATTCTACAATGTCCCAGTAGACACTGTTGTTTATAGACACTGCTACATCTAAGAACACCACAGTCATACTGTTGCCAATACAACATCAGAAAGGGATAGAGGAATGGGAGGACTTACCAGGAGCAGTGGGGAGGCCCATCCAACATGCAGTGACATGTCTACATCACTGACCATGTGACCAGAAGTGAAATCATCATTTCCGGGACACTGGGGGCGATGCTTTGGTATATGGACAAAAAGTCTATGGTAATTTTGCCTTCTACCATAGAGTTTTTGCCCAAATACTGGAATGTTTCTCTGATTACTCGAACATGGTGACATAACTTCTGGGTCATGCAGGTAGTGATGTAGACATGTCACTGCATGTCAAATGGATGTCCCTCTTTTTTGGGGAAGTTCCCCCTCCCCAGCCAGCTGATCAGTGGACGGTGGTACGACAGTGGGGCCTGGCAGTGGGGGACCCCCACCTCCACTGAGGGGTCTGGCAACACTATATCTGAGACATCTTCTCAAATTTCACTGTGGGATAAAATATTGCAATAATGGGGACAAGATTTATAGAATGGGGGTAAGATTTACAGATAGCTTGGGAGTTTCTCTAAGAAACTGATAAAAGCAGTGGGTTGGATTCAGCCAGGTTTGGGTTTTTGCTCAATCTTGATTAATTTCCCTCAGTATTACATCTCCCATCACGCACCTCTAGGGTTGCCAGGTCCTCCCTGGCTCCTGCTGGGGAGGGGGAGGGCTGGCATTTCCAGATTGGGGAACTCCTGAAGACTTGGGGATGGTGGCTGGGGAGGACTGGGACCTCTCTAGCATAGAATACCATAAAGTCCACCCTCCAAATCATCCACTTTCTCTAAGGGAACTGATCTCTGTAGTCTGGAGATGAGCTGCAATTCCAGGAGATCCCTAGGTCCCACCTGGAGGCTGGCATCCATACTTTTGTCCATGCAGGTCCCAAGATTGCCCGTACAAACTTTTTGGTCATCAAATAGAATTCTCCCTTTATCACAAGGGGAAAAGCTGGCCAGATCTACCTAGTGTTTGTTTTGAATACCATTAGGTGAACCCCTTCATATTTCACTAAAAGTATAACCATGATAGGTAAAAGTAAAGGTTCCCTTGCTTGAAAGCCAGTCAAATCCAACTCTAGGGTTGCAGTGCTCATCTCCATTTCAAAGCCGAAGAGCCAGCGCTGTCCGAAGACGTTTCCGTGGTCATGTGGCCAGCATGACTAAACATCAAGGCACACGGAACGCTGTTACCTTCCCACCGAAGCAGTACCTATTTATCTACTTGCAATTTGTTGCTTTCGAACTGCTAGGTTGGCAGGAGCTGGAACTAGAGACTGCTGAACTACTGACCTTCCGCAGCCTGCAGTTCAGCGTCTTAACCACTTGAGCCACCACAGTGCCTTCATAACCATGATATTTGTCTACATAAGATAGGTATTCCTTCCCTATCAAATGTACCTTTGGGATGCACAGCTATGACACAGGCCTATTTAATTTATGAATGTGTGATTGTGACCAAGGGAGGTCAGGGGACAGCATGCATGTAGGGGGGGAAAAGACACTGCACAAACCTGCCCTGAGTTTCTATAGTCTATGAAATCAGTGCAACACTCAAAAGGGAAAGCTGAAGAAGACCACTTGAGCATAGTTTAATGAATCAGAAAAAAGATTGTGAACATAGATTTTACAGATGTAACTGGAAGGCAGCAGCAAAGTATATTGCTGAACCTCAACTGAATCTCTAAGTGTGGCAACATTGGCTACCCATATCATAAAAGATAAATAAGATGTTGATTACTTTAGAGAATGTCTGCTTGTGAAACATTATCTCATCCCATTTGGAGAGGGTAAAAGAAGGAAAATGATTTCTAGATATACAGCAAATGTCTCCCCAATGGCCTGGTTAACTTCTTACACACAGACTAAAGAAGGTCAAAACAATGTGAAAGAGCTAGCTGATAGAGTTGGCAGGACTTCTCTGCTTTTCATACCTGCATGTCATACAGACATCCAACAGGTGCAGTTTGACCAGGATGCTTTGATAGGGAAAACCCTGCCAGCTGGTTTCTGTCCATATGCAGCTGAGAGCCTCTGCCACAAAAATTAGGTGGCAACCCTAAAACAAGATATACATGGTTTAGAATGGTAAAGCCCATATGAATCCAACAGGGCCTTTGATTGAACTTTTCTTATGTTGTACGTCCCACTAGAATAGGATGACAATCTTAAAAATGCTTACTTCTAAAGAAAGGCCACTAAAATTCTACTTTTTAGCAAACCTAAGATTGTCTGTAAATGATGAAAATGAGCTTTGAAAGCATCATTTCAAGGGAACATCATACTCCACTAGGTTAAAGAAGAAAAATAAAATCTAGCCCCATTGAACAGCTTCAGACTGATCTGTGTCTAAAAATGGACCTACCTCATTTTGGTCTATTTAAAAAGCTTGTATTCATGCCATTTGCATGCCAGGCTTCAATGAGATAGAAATGGCTGTGATACAAAACCTTTTTTTAAAAAAGGTTTTATAGTGGAACTGGTAATTGGCCCTTAACTACCACTGGCTCAGAAATATAATACTGTAACTCCAGAACAGTGAGCACTTAAGAGCCCATCTTTGATTCTAACCTTAAGTTGGCAGGCTAACACCTCGCCACAAAGCCAAGTAATGTTTATACTTCAATATGGTTTTTCCCCCCTCCTGTGACATGGGAAAAAATAAAGAATGACATGAGGAAAGCATAAATGCGTTACCTTCATACATTTTTGTGTTTTCTATTGTTGTCACCTATCTTCATTTGAATGGACAAACGCAAAATCAGAAAGGAGACACAGCAGTAGTTTGAAATTCTAGGCACCTTAATAAACTGGATTTGGGAGGGAGAAGCACAGTGGCCAAGTATTCAGATGTTACCAAATTATTCAGGGTGGGACTGGGATCCTCCAAGAAGCTCTCTACAAACTGGATGGGCAACAATGTGGAAAATATAGGTGCAAGGTCATGCACTTTGGAGCACATAGTCCTAACGTGGAATATATGCTGAAATGGGGTGACTGAGAAGGAAAGAGATCTTGGGGTTGTAGTGGATAGCTCAATGAAAACATTGACTCAGTGTGTGGCAGCCATGAAGAAGGCACACGGCATGCTATGACTGAAAATAAAATGGCCAGTATTGTAGAGATTTATAATGCAGTAACATTAAAAATACTGTGTCCTGGCTGAAGTAGGGAGTTTTATAGCTAGAAATGGCAGGGACCATAATGGCCAAGGGATTAAAATACCTTTTCAGTTTAGAAAAGGAACATGTGGAAAGGGCTAGGATAGGAGTTTCTAAAACGATGCATGGGAAAGAGAATATGGAAAGAGAGAACTTTTCCTCCCTCTTGTTAAATGCTTGGAGGCATACAATGAAATTGATGAGCAGGAGAAGAGACAAAAGGAAGTACTTCTTCACTCAACAAGAAATTAAATTATGAAATTCATTGCCAGTGAACATAACAATGGCCACAAGCTTAAATGGTTTTACAAGGGGATTAGACAGTTTCATGAAGGAGAAGTCCATCAATGGCTGCTAGCCAGTGCTTTTTTGGTGTTTTTTTTAAAGAGTGCCAGTACTCATGTATAAGGTTGTGACAATTTCCAGCAATCCCTCATTAGGACTTGGGAATGCTCAGCGCACACACACACACACACACACAGACACACACACACACACACACACACACACACTGGGCCTGCTTCTAGCCATGATGATGAAAGGGAACCTCCACATACAGAGGCAGTAAATCTCTAAACACCAGAAGATTGTGCCATGGACTCTATGCCATATTTGTTGACCCTCCAGGGCAACTGCTTGGTCACTGTGTGAAATCAGTCTGATCCAGCAGGGCTCCTCTTATGTTATGGGGTTCAGAGTCAATAGCAAATATTTTGTCAAGCCAGCTCTAAAGTCCAGTGATTTTTTGGATGCGTGCAGCAGTTGCTACCACAACGGACCTACTGGTCAACTAATCAAAATGGAAATCTTAGCAAATAATGACATTTGCTTATGTAAGCTATACCACTTCCACATTTTTCTCTCACTTCTCACATTTGTCTCAAAGCTTAACATTAAAAAAAAAAATTCAAGTGCTTGCTCAAATGAAGACTAAATAAGGTCTCTTGTCTCTGGCCCTTTTATATCTATTGTATAATGGATTTGCTGCTATTTGGGCTTTAAAAGTGACCAAAAAATCAACAATAGTTAAGTGAAATAAGTGCATAGACATTGGATTGCCAGTTTATTAAACAAAGGCAATACCAAAATGTATGGAGGCATTAACATTTCAAAAATAATTAGTGCTGTTATCCAGCTCAAATCTGTTCTCAGTTGAAAAAAGGAACTTCTCCCTGTGTATGTATTTCATGGGTAAACATTCCATTAGGGTTGCCAGTCTCCAAATGGGGCCAGAATTAAAACTAATCTCCAGACAACAGAGATCAGTTTTCTGGAGAAAATGGCTGCTTTGGAGGGTGGAGCCTATGGTATTAAATCTTGCTGAGGTCCCTCACCTCCTCAAATCCTGCCTTTTCCAGGCTCCACCCCCAAATCTGCCAGTTTCCCAACCTACTTTTTAATACATTTGCCTTGAAAATGAAACAACAGAATTCACTGGGTATTGTGTTGCTCCACTGAACACTTATGATATATTTGACCTGTCTTGATTTCCCAGATTTTTAAGGACACCTGATGATTGACTGTTTCAGTTTATAAACTGCCCTCCCCCAGCGGGCTCAGGGTGGTGTACAGTTTAAACAAATTCAATAAAGCACTTAAAACAATACATTGCAACAATATGTTCATCTGAAGGTGTCTGATGTCAATTTATACCCTCCCCATGGAGGGGGGGGGAAGGTTGAGAGATGGAGGCCAGGCTTGATGGTGAACCGTTGCTGTCCTCAACCATAGGCCTGGTGGAACATCTCCATCTTGCAGGCCATGCAGAACTGTACCAGGTCCCACAGGGCACAGATATCACCAGGCAGAGAGTTCCACCAGGCCAAGGACAGCAAGATATCTTTCGGGCCAGGGATCACCAGGAGATTTTGCTCCACAGAGCATAATGCTCTTCAGGGGATATATCAGGAGAGGTATTCCCGAAGGTACATTAGCCCCAGACCATTCAAGGCCTTGAAGATTAATACCAGAACTTTGAATCTGACCCTGTACTCAACCTTGAGCCAGTCAGCTGGCAGAGCACTGGTTGAATATATGCTCTCAAAGGGGTCCCTGTAAGGACGTGAGCCAGTGCATTCTGGACCAGTTGCAACTTCCCAATCAGTCTCAAGGGTAAACCAACATAGAAGGCATTACAATAATCCAGCCTGGAAGTGACCATTTCATTGATTACTTTGACAAGGTCGGAGGGAGACAGGAAGGGGGCCAATTGCCTGGCCTGGTGCAACTGTAAAAATGCGAGCCTGGCAACATTTTTGACCTGGGCCTCCATTGATAAGGAGGTATCCAGGATCACACCTAGGCTCTTGGTGGTTGGCACAGGTATTAAAGGTGCCCTGTCAAGAGCTGGGAGATGGCACCCCAATCCTGAATCACCCCTACCGAGTCAGAGAACCGCCATCATTTGTGGATTCAGTGTCAGTCGGCTCTGCTTTAGCCATCCAACCACAGCTCCAAACCTTCAGCTAAACTAGATGGGGCAGTGTCCAGCCGACTGTTCATTAACAGTGTACTGATGGCAACCCAGCCCAAACCTCCGTGCCAGCTGGGTGAGAGGGTGCATATAGATGTTAAATTGCCCCTTGAGGAACTTAACACACCAAAGGATGGCGTGAGGATATCCTCTCTCCTAGCACCACTCTCTATCCCCAACCTTGGAGAGATGAGGTAAACCACTTCAAGGCAACCCCTCATACTCCTACATCAGCAAGGCAGTGGGCCAGAAGATCATGCTGTTTTCTTACAACAACAGCAGCACCAACCCTCCTTGATCCAGCTGCCTAAGGAGGTCATCTGTCAGGGTGGCCAATGCCATCTCTGTCTGATGACCAGGGTGGAAACCAGACTGAAACGGATCCACGGCCAATGTGTCCTTCAGGAAACGTAGAACCTGCTCAGCCACCACTCTCTCAATTACCTTACCCAGAAACTTGGGCACACTGGAATGCCCAAGTGACCTTTTTCATGAACCAAATACAGTGCTATCCTGTGCACCAGTCAGTTTGAAAAGAATCATCATAAAAATAATTAATGAAGTGTGGAAGCTCCTGTTCTCTTTTTTCCCCTTAATCTCTGGCTCAAAGCCTTATAAAATGCTGCAGTGAGGAACTGGCAAGCTCGGCATTGCTAATGGACTGAAATCTCAACCAGGTTGTTCACTCCTTGCTGTTTTCCCCCACCCCTGCTATCAAATACTGCAGCAACTAGTGAAGCACCAGTTTGTTAACTTTTAGACATGGTCGTCTAAGAGAAGAATTTTTATAACAAGGATATTTTAGGTGGATCTGAAGTTCTGTCATGCAAAAAAAATAATTCAGAGGAAATTTTATTTCTTGGGCTATATCCGTAATTAAGCAAAAAGAAAAACAAACCCTGAAACAGGGAAGAGTGATTTTAACAAATGTTTTAATGTTTTTGGGTGGAGGGGAATCACATTTTGCTCTGTCATTTCTACCAAATTTTATATCTTCAGACTATGAGAGACATTGTGGTGTAGTGATCAGAGCATCAAATTAGAAACAGGAAGGCCTAGATTCAAATTCTCATTCTTCCATGAAGTTGACAGTGACCTTGGAGCAATCATTTTCACTTAGCCTAATACATCTCCCAGGGTTGTTGTAAAGTTCCAGTCGAGGGCAGGAGATCCATGTATGCTGTTCTGAGCTCCTTGAAGGAAGGGCAGGATAAAAAAGCGATAGAATGAAGGTGTTTGATGCAGCGTCTTTAAACAACAAGGGTGAAATCCCAGCCATGCTTAATGAGAAATGTCCCTCAGGATATTGCGGGATAAGCATGCATTGAATTCAACTGCACAGCAATTTCAATGTACCATTTTTGGTACCCCATAGAAGAACTGCCATTGATTTCAGACAAACCGGATACATCATTGTTTACAGAGAATGTTGTTCCACTAAAATTGGTGGGATTTTAAATGGCATTCTGGCTACATGGTTTTATGGGCTTTGAATGTGCCTTCATTACTCTGAACAATATAGTACCCTGTTAGAACAAACCAAGTGTCCATCTAGAACTCTGATTTCAGCAAGTATCAGCCAACCTGAGGAAGCTCACTGACAGGTGTTTGTCCTCAGTACTTGGTGTTCAGGGACTAATATTCACAGGTCTATCTTGTACATGGAGCTACTCAGATTTGTTCTTTCTTCATTGGGAAGGTGCTCCAGTCCCTTGATGAGACAAACCAGAAGAGTTGAAAGAATCCCTGGATTGTCCACGTTGTCTCTTTTTTGACTAAAAATTCATAAGGTGAACTTCAGATTCCTGCTCAGCCTGGAGTTTCACTGTACAGTCTAGGAATGTGGGACTTTGGTATTCCTGATCAGCCTATCCTCTCTGACAGACTGTAGAGAGGAAGCATGGCATGAAGTAGTAATACGCTCTGAACACTGACCACCCAATCCCATGTATTATTGCCCAGAATTAAAGTTCACTACATCTCACTACTTAGTAAGAATGTTTAGGAGTATAGTGGTAAATAGTATAGGTTGCTAGGCCTTTCAGTTTTTATATGTACTCTTCCTAAGATTTCATAGGAATGCTAGGATTCCTTTGCCTACAAACACCGACTTGGATCCTAAAGAGGATTGTCACAGATGGGAAGGGGCAGAGTTTGCCCATTTCACCTTCATGTGGTACATGAAGGATCCTTTTCCACAGGGAACAGCATTTGGGGGGGATTTCAGGGTACTGTTAGAGTGGAGAGGCAATCCCTTTCCACTATAGAAATCCCTTCTGTCTATAGAAATCCTTTGGTGGAATGAAGCCAGTACTGGGATGGATGGAGATAACTAGCCAGATTCTAATTTCTTTCCTCTCTGGCACATGAACACACTTGACTTCTTGCCCAGATGGCACACAGGAAAGAGAAAAAAAGCAACAGTTTCTTCACAGTTAGCTGATGATTAATGTGTTTTTGCATGAATGAGAAGCACAGGTATATGATATCTTCTGGCATCAGGGGAACCCTTTAAAATTGCCCTTGAAGGTTGAGTACGAAAGGAAACACACCCCACAGACAGGAAAACACCTATTATAGATAGTAGTTAGGGTCATATGTCTATGGTACAGAACACCCACAAGGGCCCTGATAGAATTGTTGGTGCCACCACCCCAGTCTGAAGACTGGTTCATCCATCTACCTCTCCAGTTAAAAGACAACAGCGCAAGAATAGGTCTCTTCCTGCCAGGCTAGAGAAGTAGAGATGACTGTGCTAGATGGACCAGTGTTCTCACTAACTGATAAGGCAGCTTCATGCATTCAGATAAGGGATACATACTCCCATTAAAATCTTATCAAATATTTAGATCTGCACCAGAATCCCAGTTGTATGTGCCCCAGTCTCAGATGTGAAATGTCTGGTTACAAGGGACAGAGCCTTTCCTATGTTGGCACCTGACGTGTAGAACACAGTCTCTGCTGCAGTTTGCCTGGTGCCTATCATCCTTGGGCACTTAGTGGGAACATACTAATTATCTTATGCTTATGGCAATTAATGGAGTTGGTTGTGGTACTTGTTTAATCTCTCTTTATCCCCTTAAAATTCTACTGCTAGAGACTTTGCTTTTAGTGTTGGAGGCTGTTTTTACTACTGTGTCATTTACGATGGTTTAAACTTTGTTGTAAACTGTTTCAAGGGCCTTGGCCTTTGAGGCAACTTTGAAATATTTCAAATGGATGAATACATGTGTTACGAACAACAGTAACCCCAGCAAGAGCTCCTAGAAACTGTGAGTAAGGCAGCCAAAGCAAGGGTGTATATGTACACAAACAATCAAGGATGGATACAAGTTAAAAATACTGCTCTAGGAAAATTGAAAAGGACCCCCTCCACCCCACCTCCAGAGACGAAACCTCTGGAAGGATAAAACAAGGTGACTCAATCTAATATGGCACTAGAGGAAGTGTTTGGAGGAGGAGGGTCTGGGGTTGA
>NW_015174847.1:1831150-1855453 GCF_001447785.1 Gekko japonicus
GAAACCAGTCAGCAGCAACTAGGTTGTGACAGACACTTAAAAAGTCTCCTAAGAAGAATATCTTAGGTTTGAATTGCATATCTAAAAGTATGCATCAGATGACAAGCTGGGGTATTTGCAGGTTCATATTAAATAAACTACTAAGGAGCTGCGGTGGCTCAAGTGGTTAAGATGCTGAACTGCAGGCTGTGGAAGGTCAGTAGTTCAGCAGTTTGAGACCCGGGTGTCGCATGACGGAGTGAGCTCCCATCTCTAGTTCCAGCTCCTGCCAACCTAGCAGTTTGAAAGCAAGAAATTACAAGTAGATAAATAGGTACCGCTTCGGTGGGAAAGTAACAGCATTCCGTGCACCTTGGTGTTTAGTCATGCCGGCCACATGACCACGGAAATGTCTTCGGACAGCGCTGGCTCTTCGGCTTTGAAACGGAGATGAGCACCGCAACCCTGGAGTCGGATTTGACTGGCTTTCGAGCAAGGGAACCTTTACCTTTACTTTACCTTTTTATTAAATAAACTGAGGGTTTAACTCACATGTGAAAGTGTCCAATCTGTTTTACAATCACATATTTACTTATTTATTTACATTATTTATAGCCTACTCTTCTCACTGGGACAATCAACAGGATGGGACAGTCAATAAAAGTCCAAGACTGATTGCTTTTCTAGTGGCTGTAAGGATAGAATTAATTTTGAATTGGAAAGGAATTATGTGAACTGCCTGGCATTCAGTGGGATTGTCATAGTTTTTCACTTATAAATGTACAGGCCCTGATTAATGCTAAAGGCTCAAAGTGACAAAGACAAGTATTAATGTAAAGACTGTGGGTTGTAAATCAATAGTTTAAATAAATGATTTGAACTGTTCATTATGGAAACTTCATTCTGAGAATAATTATATGTCTAAAAGTCAAAGTGAGATTTAAGTCCTCTGTTGATCTACAGAGATTTGGCAGGCATCATACATACTTAATCAGTCACAGTGTACCTCTAGGCTTTAGATTGTAACTTCCCTTTACTGTGGAATACAGTAAGTGATGTGTGTTTGTTCAAATTAGTTCATCCTACTGGCAATAGCTGCATTTGTAACAGTGGCTGCTGAGGGCTGGCTGGGAGCATACCCAAGTGTCCACTTTTTGCAAGTCCATTAAGAACTCAAAGGACAACACCAGTGTGCCACAGAATTTCTCAGGGAGAAGACTTCAGCGATAGACAGAAACCAGTCAGCAGCAACTAGGTTGTGACAGACACTTAAAAAGTCTCCTAAGAAGAATATCTTAGGTTTGAATTGCATATCTAAAAGTATGCATCAGATGACAAGCTGGGGTATTTGCAGGTTCATATTAAATAAACTACTAAGGAGCTGCGGTGGCTCAAGTGGTTAAGATGCTGAACTGCAGGCTGTGGAAGGTCAGTAGTTCAGCAGTTTGAGACCCGGGTGTCGCATGACGGAGTGAGCTCCCATCTCTAGTTCCAGCTCCTGCCAACCTAGCAGTTTGAAAGCAAGAAATTACAAGTAGATAAATAGGTACCGCTTCGGTGGGAAAGTAACAGCATTCCGTGCACCTTGGTGTTTAGTCATGCCGGCCACATGACCACGGAAATGTCTTCGGACAACTTAAAAAGTCTCCTAAGAAGAATATCTCAGGTTTGAATTGCATATCTGAAAGTATGCATCAGATGACACACTGGGGTATTTGCAGGTTCAAATTAAATAAACTGAGGGTTTAACTCACACATGAAAGTGTCCAATCTGTTTTACAATCACATATTTACTTATTTATTTACATTATTTATAGCCTGCTCTTCTCACTGGGACTTACATAGAATAAGTCAATACAATCAACCGGATGGGACAGTCAATAAACAATGAAATATGATTTGCATTGTAGAACCAATCAGAAATCTAAAAAAAACCCAACACCAGAATTGAAGCAAAGCATAAGTGTTAACACAAAAAAAATAAAATTATGCAAGATTACTTAGTAGGATCCAACTTAAAGCAAAAACTATAGGTAAAGGTAGTAAAGGTTTCCCTTGTTCGAAAGCCATTCAAATCTGACTCTAGGGATGCGGTGCTCATCTCCATTTACAAGCCGAAGAGCCAGCACTGTCCAAAGACATTTCCGTGGTCATGTGGCTGGCATGACTAGACGCCAAGGCACACAGAACGCTGTTACCTTCCCACCTGAAGCAGTACCTATTTATCTACTTGCAATTTCTTGCTTTTGAACTGCTAGTTTGGTAGGAGCTGGGACCAGAGATGGGAGCTCACTCCGTCATGCGGCACTCAGGTCTCGAACTGCGGAACTACCAACCTTCCAGTCTGCCATTCAGCATCTTAACCACTTGAGCCACCGCAGCCTACAGCATACTATACCCAGTATTATAGACCATAGTCCCTAATAATATGCCCAAGCAATATTGTGAATCATTTGTACAGCACTATCTTGTTATCCACACAGAAAAGCCCTCTTGAAAAATTGAGTTTTGCATAATTTGCTGAAAGAGTGGGAGTCTTCCTGACCCCCTCAGGTAGAGAAGGCACATGTGTGGGCAGTTGTTGACTTCGCCCATTTGCAAGTTGGCACCTGCAGAAGGCCTTGCTCGGAGGAGCGAAGCTGTTGTGGCAGGTGCATGTTATTTGCCTTTTTGTGGGGTCTGGTAAAGTCTATGTTGTTTCCATATTTGACAAGCACTGGACAGAATAGCTCATACTGAAAGAGTTGCTCCCCACACAAAGATTCCCTGTGTTCTGCCTCATAGAAGTGGGACCCAATCCAACCATCTTATGAACATACCTTTCCCAGTACTATGGACCACCCCGGAGTGATGCAGCATCCCGAGTGTTGTCTTCCTAGTATGGCATCCTACACGGACTATCATATATGCAAGAGATCAACATGGAAGATAGTTATCCTCATTAGATTTAGCATGGCCTTCAAACAGTGATAGAGATCTGTAAACTTTTAGTACTAATAATATTCCCATTCTCCTGATTTTAAAGAACAGAAATTGTACGTATAGAGATAGTTTATCGTTGAAATCTATAGCATACTCCACTTTCTATGTAAGGCTCCCTGAACTCAGTAGACTGTATTTCTGCATAAACACATTTAGGGCCACATACAGCATAGGCTTCTTGCCATATTCGTACGAAACTTTTGACTTGAATAGGATCTGTCTAGGGAAAGCAGGTCAGAGACAATCACTATTTCCCTGTGTTTCAGTCTACATATGATTATGGTTTAGATGCACCACAATTTGCCAGAAGATACATTGCTATATGTGATGAAGCACAGGGAGCAGAGGTCCCAGCCACCCACCTGCTGGCCAGCTGAATGTAAATACGGACATTCCAGAAATGATGGTGATTGCTGATGCCTTAAGTCAAAAGAATCAGCTCTTGCCTGAAAATGCTTATATAGGGAGCTGAGTGAAAGCAGGAAGGAGAATTGCAATGGGAGGCTGGTTCTCAGAAACGTGAGCAGATCTTCGGTGTAGAACAGCCCTTTCCTGGTCCAGGCTTGTTAGCCGCCCTGAGCTACTGGATAGGGCAGGGTATAAATCCCAAAATAAATAAATAAAGTGTCTCACCAGAACAGTCATAGACTGTTAGGATGGCCAGCCCCCTTGTGAGGGCGGAAGGTGCCCTGCCTCACCTTCTACTTTCCTGCTGCTGCTCAGAGTGGTGGCAGGATTTTTTTTTATATAATGGTCATCGGGTCTATGGCATATGTACTGTTCTTGGGAAAACCCAGAAATGACATCAGTCCTCCATAGGAATTATTGAAAACTCTATGCTTTTTCCAGAAATGGTGTTCCATTGTCACCAACAGCCCCCCCCCCCAATGTCTCCACCACCCCCGTCTCCTGTTTGCAACTCTTGGCTAATGGGCAGTATCTAGCCAACAGCTCACAAAGGCCATAAAAAGAGGATTCACTAAGCACAGTGCACTTACAGCATATAGAAAAAGTGGCCAATGACAAGGTAAACCTGTGATACAGCTGTTCAGCCTGCTATCTGGACAAGAATCTCACACTTCTTGAGGAGACCAGGATTCAGGGGATCCTCTGAGAATGCATGTACACACACAAGGGAATGCTATCATCTAGTTACACTATGTAATATTACGTTTTTCTTTCTACAAACCTGAAAAGGGCCCTAGATTTGCAGAAAAATATGAAATCTAAAAACAATAAACTGAGCAGATTAAAAAATCCAAAAATGATAAAAGGAGCACCTGTAGCTTTAAGCAACAGACTCCCTCAGTGACTGCTGCTAGGCAACCACAGTATTCCAGGCTTCAGTTTCTGTGAGTAAAAAAAACAGGGGGTGGAAGGACCCTTTCCAGCCCTATTTTGGCCTTTGAGGATAAACTCATTGGAGCCAGGCCTAGGCTTGCCAGAACACCCCCCCCCCCCGTTTGGGGGGGTTGGTGGGAGTTGCCCATTTTTGCGGGGCGCCTTCCTGCCCACCATCCAGCTGGTGGGTGGGGGGAAGCCCCGCCCCCACAAGTGACTTCCCGGCCTCATCCTTGCCTCTTCCCAACAGTGTTTAAACACATCCACTGGGGAGAGGTGGGGGCTGCACACCTGCACTCAGAGCCCCAAATTCAGGACTCTGCATGGAGGTGCGCGCAACCTCCCCCCACCTCTCCTAGCAGCATTTAAAGGAAGTCTAAATGGTGCTGGGGAGAGGTGGGGGCTACACGCCTGCACACTGAGCCCAAATTTGGCCTTCCCTTTACCCCTCCCCAGCAGCATTTAAAGGAAGTTTTTAAACGCTGCTGGGGAGAGGTGGAAGTTGTGTACCTGCATGCCAAGCCCTGAATTCGGGGCTCAGTGTGCAGGCATGCGCAGCCTCCCCCCTACCTCTTCCCAGCAGGATTTGAAAGACCCTAAACATTGCTGGGGAGAGGCAGGGGCCTCTGCTCTCCAACATGATGACATCGTTTCTGAGTGACATCATCATGCTGGGGACTCCCCACCCCCTCCAGTAACACCCCCCAAGGTCCCCTGCTGGGGACTTTGGGGGACATGGCAACCCTAGGGTTGTCAGCTCCATGTTGGAAAATTCCTGGAGATTTTGGGGGTGGAGTCTGAGGAGAGCAGGGTTTGGGGAGAGGAGAGGCCTCAGCAGAATATAATGCCATAGAATCCACCCTCCAAAGCAGTCATTTTCTTCAAGGGGACAGATCTCTGTGGTCTGGAGTTCAGTTGTAATTCTGGGATATTTCCAGGTCCCATAGCTTTTTGCTACTGTTCAACTGCAGTCACCCTATGAAAGCCAGTGTGGTGTAGTGGTTAGAGCTTCAGAGGAGAGTATCTGAGACCCAGGTTCAAATTCCCATCTAGCTGTGGAAGCTCAATGGGTGATTTTGGACCAGTCTCATACTTTCAGCCTGAACTACCTCACAGGGTTGTTGTGTGGATAAAAAGGAGGAAAAGAGAATTATGTAATATACTTTGGTTCCCCCTGCAGAGAAAGGTGTGGTATAAATGAAGTAAATTAAGAATAAATATAGCTGAAGATTGGAAGCAGATAAACGGTAGGTTGCTGAATGGCTTTGAAGGGGAGAATGAGGTACGGAGAGGATGTGGGGATTGCCAAGAGGAGGGGAAAAGGTTAGGAAATTCCTACAATTTTTTTCTAGGGGGAGAGAGCCTGGGAAGAGTGGTGTTTGAGGAGTGGACAGAGCTCAGAGGAGTATAATGCCAGACTCCACCCTCCAAAGAAGCAATTCTCTTCAGAAAAACTAGGGTTGCCAACCTCCAGGCAGGGGCTGACAGTCACTCAGAATTACAATTGCTGTCCATATGACAGAGAGCTGTTCCCCTGGAGAAAATGGCTGCTTTGGAGGGTGGATTTTATAACATTATACCCTGCTAAGGTTGCTTCCCTCCCCCACCCCCCCGCAAACCTTACCCTCCCAAGTCTCCACCCCCAAATCTCCAGGGATTTCCCAACCTCAATCTGGCAACCCTAAGGCAAACTGATTGCTGTAGTTAGGAGATCTGTTGTGATTCCAGATCTCCAGCTCCCATGTGGGGGCTGGCAACCCTAGAAGGAGGGGAGGAAGCTGTAAAAGGGGAGAGGCTATGGGGGCTTTCAGGAAGGAGAAAGTGGGAGAGGGGGAAGTGAGATGCCTCCCAAAAGTCCTTGCAGGTCCCCACTGGTATTTTACAATGTCTTGTTTGTTTTAGTAGGGTTTAGTAGAGTAGGGTTTAATATTTTCACTTGGAAATGACCGTATTCAGAAGAAGAAGCTGGTGTCAGACTAAAACAGGGGAGACCTGGATTCAAATCCTACTCTATGTTATTTGCTGGGCATTCCTAAAATAATCACTTTCTCAGGGTTGCCGTGAGGAGAAAACATGGAGGGCGAACCACCTCGAGCTCTTTGGAAAGAGAGAGGAATAAAAAAGAATTGATAGGCACTTGAAATGACTCCATAAGAATTGGCGTTTGCAAGTGGGTATGGTTTTTGCTACAGTTGACTTTAACATTTTTTTAAATAAAGTGGTCTTGAATTAATCAATAGAGAGTGACTGAAATGCAGTGCACACTGTGTGTCAATATTCCATCCATCCCTGTAGTGTTTCACCTCCTCAAAGTGTGAGGAGATATTCCAATAGCCATAGGAAGTTCTTTCTTCCTTCAGAGAAGGCCAGAATAAATTCTAGATTACACTATGGGTCTTTGTGTAAAAAGGAGTCATTGTGAGAAATCGATATTTGTGCCCAAGTGATTCATGTTAATTAATGTTCCTGCATTTAATAATAACAGAATTAATATTGATCAGCCCCTTGCTATAAAATGTTGCCTTGACATCACTTACTGGAAATGGCAAGTTTCTGGATGACCATGGACTTTTAATAGGTTACCATGAGGAAAAGAAGACAGCTGCCTATAATTTCAGGAACAGGAGTTATAGTTGTCTTTAATCTGCCTCGAATACATAAAAATATTCACATACAGAACTGAATCAAAATCCCTTGCATTTTGTACAAAAAAATTCAGATGTGCTTGAAATGTTTCCCTGTTGGCTCCCCCCCCCCCCTTTAGAAAGCTGCTTTTTCTTTTGTCACACTTATTCTCCAGTTGCTGTCACTTGCCCTCACTGATGTCATCACATAGCCAAATGGAACTGATGACATAGTGCTGTGGTGTCTTCAGATTCACTATGTGTCCCTGGCTGGGTGGGACCATCCAACTGAATTGTTCAGAAAGGAAGAAGAAACGACTCTAAGAGGAAGCAAGGGGTCTGTTTGCTTATAATTGTCTTGAGATTTAAACACTGCCATATTATTCTATAGAAATCTTTAGATGGCCCAAAAGCAGTTTGAAACATATATCTGAAGTAACAGCTAAGGGGTCTGTTGTAATATCAAGTATCAAAAAGGGGAATATTCATACAGTCAATGGTGGGAGGTGATCAGCATGGTTGTTTACGTGTGCCAATAGGCACTATGTAGCTGTTCCACAAGCACATCTCTTCATTTGTGGAAGGCGAGTCAGCAGCAAGAAACTGTCATGTGGAAAAGGATATGGAGGATCCATGCATAACCGGTTTGGTCACATTCTCCAGCCCACTAAAATGGCTAGTTTTCTATTTGATAACAGAATATTACTCACAGTTTTGTTCAATTGGTTTAAAAAAACACACCACTATTTCAAATTAATGAGAATACTTTTATACCTATCAAACAAATAAAGATTTCCCCCAGACACAAACAAGAAAGGGCTTTAACTTATTGTACAACATAAATTTACAATCAGATCTGAGGTCGGCCGGAAACCAACTGGAGACAGTCCCATCCATGCTAGCATCAAATGAATACCCACAAATGAAATGCACTTTCATAAATCATTTTAAAGTCATATTCCCAATACACCTTCTGTTAAATAATGAATACTTAAAGCAAGATTGTTAGGCATACGGCTTGGATGCGAGATCTGGCCATAGAAGGAGTTTATGAGACTGCCTCCTTCTGTTACTACTGCTCTGCGGATCCTTTGTCATGCTGCACTGGCATTGCTTTAAATATCACCTCCTACTAGTTAACACAGTGGGGGCAGACAGTCTGGATGAGATGGTAAGAGACCTGGGCTGGCAACCTAGAAGATCAGAAGGGGGTGGGTTGCAGTCGCTCCAGAATAAAGAATTGGCCAGAGCTACAATACTGGAAGTGCAGTGCTATATTTTTGGAATGAAAACAGTACATCCAAAGGGAAAAGGTCGTCAGATGTCCATTTAAACTGAAGACAGAATAATTTATACTGAATGATGCACTTTCTGGATGTGGGTAGCGTTTCCATATCTGTGCTTCTGGCAAATACGGTCAGTATTTAACCCAGCCGGCTTTCCAATATTAATCACCTCCTTTTTAGCATATTTGCCATTTCTCTTTAACATAGTAGATTAATGGTGTCATCCTAAACAGAGTTACACCTTTCCAGACCGACTGACTTCAGTGAGAAGGGTGTAATGCTGCTAAGGATGGTGCTGTACATACAAGTCACTGAGGCAGAGCAGTTAAATCCTGGTAAAGCAGTATCTACCTTCTCAGGGAATATAAAAGGGGGATTTGTATGTATTTGGTATTGCAGTTGGTACTCGTACTGTTTTACACTTACTGTTTTCAGCAGACATCAAATACGGAATTTGCAAACTACTGTAGAAATTTTGTGACACAGTAGTGGTATGCAGAATCCATACATTTGCTGGTTTGACTTGAATGGTTCATGTAGGTTCTTTTAAAATGAGGAATTAAAATGAGGTTGTCAAGCATGTTTTGTTTTAAAGAAATTTGACTGGAAAAACAAAACAAAATAGATTACTGTGTTAAGGAGAAATGATAGATATGGAAACAAAAATACAGCAAATGATTGGGGAGAGGCCATGGCTCTGTGATAGAGCATTTACTTCATCTACACGAGACCCCAGGTTCAGTTCCAGGTATCTCTAGTCTCCCTGACCTGGATAGCCCAGGCTAGTGTAGTCTCGTCAGATCTTGGAAAGCTAAGCAGGGTTGGCTCTGGCTAGTATTTGGATGGGAGACCAGGGTCGCTACACTGAGGCAGGCAATGGCAAACCACCTCTGAACATCTCTTGCCTTGAAAACCCACATGGTCACCGTAAGTCAGTTGTGACTTGACAGCACTTTCCACCACCACCACCACCACCACCACCACTACTACTAGTTAGAAGGATCAAGTAAAAGATGACGTGGAAGACCTTGACCTGGGACCCAGGAGAGCTGCTGCCAGTCAGAGTGTTGAATCCAGCCAGGTTTTCACTCAGTCTCACCTTAGTTCCATCCTTTCTACAGTTCCTGTTCCAGAAAACTTATGTCTATGTGCATCCCATGAACCCCAACTTAGCCTATTAGGAGCCTTCCTCATTTTCTCACCAGCAGGCAAGGTAGTTGGATATAACCCAAAGTAGTCAAAACTGTCCTTCACAGACCATCGATAAGGCTATGTGTTCACTGCAGCCTGTTAGTCAGGGTTTGTGGATTTGCCTTGCTCAAGGAGGAACATCATTGTGCTCGCTCCAATTTTTTTTAATAGAGCATGACACTTATATGAGGCCAGGGCTGAACTTGATAGCCTTGTCTCTTTCCTGTTCTACATTGACCTGGCTCCTGTTGTGGTAATTGGTCACTCTCTCATTTCTTTTTATGTGTTTTAACTTGTTCCTCATTGTATAAGTTGTGTTATACCTGTTTGAATGTTATTGTACTTTTTGCTTTGTTTGACTCCTCCTTCTATGTACTGTTCGATAACTAATAAAATAAAATATAAGGACCTTCAGCATGAGCTTTCAAATGAACAATGGTCACTCATATGGAAAACGCCGGTATATGTATCCAAAGCTATAAATATCCAATTACAAACTTTTAAATTGCTTTCTAGGTGGTATGTGACCCCAACCAAATTAGCACATGTTCCTCACAATACCTCCCCAAGTTGTTGGAAATGTGGTGTGTTAAAAGGCACCTTCTGCCATATTTGGTGGCAATGTAGCCCGATCAAACAGTTCTGGTCCCAAGTAATTAAAGAGATTAAGGAAATAACCTCCTGCGACTTCCCAGAGACACTGGAAGTAATTCTTCTAAACCTTTGTGATGATTCAAATGTACCTAAAATACGGCAGAATCAAATTTTGACTATGATCACTGCGGCAAAAGCTATCATAGCCATGAAGTGGAAGGATGCGGATCCCCCCACGGTGCAACAATGATACCTAAAGATATGGGATTATTTTATTTTAGATAAAATTACTGATACTATTTCAGGGGAAAAAGCAGATTCAGCTCGTTCTACTAGTTTACTAAAAAAATGGTTACCTTTTATGGAATTTGAGTTTCAGACCTTTAACAATGTAAGCTCCCTGAAAGAGAAAAATAATTTTATGTATTTAGTAGCTGTTCATTGAGTGTGTGAATGGTGTTTTATTAATTTTGAACTCGATAGCCTTCTCTCTTTCATGTTCTACGTTGACCTGGCTCCTGTTGGGGTAATTGGGCACTCTCTCATTTCTTTTTACATGTTTTAACTTGTTCCTCATTGTATAAGGTGTGTTATACCTGTTCGAACGTTATTGTACTTGTTGCTTTGTTTGACTCCTCCTGTTTCTATGTACTGTTCAATATCTAATAAAATAAAATATAATTAAAAAGAAAAAAATGGGGGGCAGGGCTGAGACTGTGTACCCTAGGCAAATGGAGATGCTTTTGGAGTGGGAATTTAATCTGTCTCCAAGGAACAGGCACTCAAGGAACTAATGGGCTACCCATCCAAAATTTTCAATAATGCAGGATTAGCTGGTTGCCCCATGGAAACAAGTAGAAAGAAATGTCTGGGCTTCCCTTCAGAGCCAGTTTGGTGTAGTGGTTAAGAGTGGCAGACTTTAATCTGAAAAACTGGGTTTGATTCCCCACTACTC
Organism: Gekko japonicus; assembly: GCF_001447785.1. Taxonomy (NCBI): domain Eukaryota; kingdom Metazoa; phylum Chordata; class Lepidosauria; order Squamata; family Gekkonidae; genus Gekko; species Gekko japonicus. The sequence goes on from NW_015174847.1 coordinate 1,842,103, forward strand.
CACATGCAGCCAGCTGGGTGACATTGGGTCAGTCACAGTTCTTTCAGAGCTGTTCTCTCAAGAGCACTTCTCTCAGAGCTCTCTCAGCCCCACCTACCTCACAGGGTGTGTGTTGTGGGGAGAGGAAGGGAAGGTGATTGTAAGCCACTCTGAGACCCCAAGTGATGGGCAGGGTATAAATCCAACTCTTCTTCTGAGAGAGGATCATTTTTATCTGCTCCACATTGTTATTAGAGTTATTTTATTTATTTATTTAAATAATTTCTATTCCACCTTTTTATATAATACATGGTCCCAAGGCAACAGACATCAGAACATCAAAATATTTCATTTATTAACAACCTTTCAGAACATTAAAAACAAATTTCCCTGAGGAGAGAGTTCCAAACTTTTGGTGCCACAACTGAGGAGGCCCTTTCTCAGGCTGCCATCTGTCTGGCCTCAAATGATACGGTAACCTGAAGCAGGGCCTCTGAAGATGACCAGAGTGGTAGGGTAGGTTCACATGGGAGTAAGATGTCGTTTGATGGATTATAATGAGGCTCAGTCCTTGCATGAGTTTGGCCATAATTAGGGACAGCAGGTATGGTGTGGATTGTCAGACCATAGCCAGAATTCTACTCCAAAACTCTTTCCCATATGTGGCCAGCTGGGCTGCAAAGCGGACACCATTGGTGCTCAGTAGCTTCAACTCTTAGTTGCCTAAGCACAATTTTGGATATGTAGACTAGGATACACAAAACCAACAGAAGCACTAGGCAAGTTGGGAGCTGAGTCAATTTACCTACAACTCTGGTAGCCATTAGAGGTTATCTGTTAGAAGTTCACACATAAAAGGAGGATACTCTATTTAATCTTTAAAAATGTAGGTCAGCCAACAATACTATTTAGATTAACTCTTAAATAGTGTCCTGTGTCTTACTGTAGGGAGGTGCAGTAACAAACTAGCTTTCCCCCCCTAACCTCCATCTTTGCTTGCTGATTGATTGTTCTTTCATTATGATGGTGAGTTAGAATGATTGACTTGATGTCTCCTCAACTGTAAATTAGGCTACAGGAAGGGAAGTGAGTCATTCAATAGTTTTCAAATGTTTACTCAAACATTGACTTTACGGTCAGCTTGGTGTTGGCCTCCTGTAAATAATCCAATGGCAAATCACCTCTGAATGTATCTTGTCTTGAAAACTCTATGGGGTCATCATAAGTCAGCTGTGACTTGATGGCAAAATACATAAATAAATATATCTGTGTGTGTCTGTGTCTGTATAGCCATCTGCACACTTCACCTTATAAAACATTGGTATGTGGATTGGTTCAAACACTTAGAATGTGGGAACTAAAAACAAGACTACTAAAAGGAGGTGAGAAACAACATTCTAGGGGCCTGGATTACCCTTGGGGGCCATGGAAGTGGGCAAGTAATCTGGTTTCTTTTCATATCTTTGTATTTGATGTGTGTATTCTAAGAGTGGCCCCACACAGAATCGTTGTCTGGGGGCTCATGGAGAGTATCCTGCATCTGATAAAGACCTATCTGTTCTCCGAATACTGAAGTATGAATAGTAACTTGTTGGCCTGTCTGTTTTATTTAGCTCTCAGGAAAAATTCTTAGACACTGTTCTGGTTCGCTTAGGCCCAAGCACTGTGATAGAGAAAGTTTTATTTCTTCTCACTGATAAGGAATCAGTAGTCTCCTACAAGGTTGCCCTTTTTGCCTTAGCTGCCAAGATAATTCAATCCATGTTAGTGTTCAAAAACCAGACCGGCAAAATATTTTTTTTCTGTAGCCAGCTGGACGAATATCCCATGGACCACTTTTATTAAATGCATTTTAATTGTTATGAAAGCATAACTTTTAACAGTGCATGATAGCAATCCAGTTTTATTGTTTCATTTACTGGTTGTTATTTCATGATTATTCTTGTTTGGCTCTATACAATAAACTCAATCTGAACTGATACTGAGAACTCAGTAAGATAATCAAGAAAGGTAAAACAGGTCTGAAAACATTCTACTTCTCTCACAGGAAGGATGATTTGAGAGCTATGCTTATGGGTATAACACTCTGGAAAGAATGCATGCTATGGCTCCTCATCTCTTTTTTCTTCCTACTCTCAAGGGATGTCGAGTCTGCATATTATAATAAGCAATCTACAACATTCTTCCCATTATCTGCACTTTGCCATTTATGAAATTCAGCCTGTTGATTTGTTTTAAAAGAGGCAATTTGAAAATTGCTATTAATAACCAATATTGAATTACACTATGAATGCATATTATACAAAATTTGTTATCATTCTGTATCTGCCATAGGAAAAAAAGCCCTGGATCTAAGAATTAATGTAAGCCATTTATACTTTATGAATCCAAAATCCTCCAGGATGTCCCCAAGTACAGGAGTTTGCTTATGAATCTATGCACTTGCTAAAGGAAATGTAAAATCAAATGTAGACAGACAGCTCCCTATTGAATACATATCCACTGAGACTAGGGAACACTTGTACTTCTAGAAGGGTGTGGAATAAATTACACTTGAAAGAATAATATTCTTCAGATACACCTATTTGGGTTGGCAGTAGGCCTCATGAGCACTTCAGGGAGCTGCCATGACAACCACAGAAGGCAGGTGGGTCTGGATGTGTGCGTTCTTTGCAGAATGGCAGAAGACCAGAAAAAAGAATCAATATTTAATGTGGAAGCTACTTCAGACCCTCACATGCATAATTGATTTCCATGATGGGGCACAGACAGGCTAGAACTGAAGCCCTACAACAAAGCTAAACAGCTAGTCCAAAGTTCTCAAAGGTCCTGCTCTTTGATACAGCACAAAATAGTATTTCACTGACACAGCCTATATTCTGCAATTTTGAGTTTTATGTGTCCTTTGCATTTGAGTAGCTCCATGGGTCATTTATTTGGCTCCATCCTAGGGTATAACAGGTTGAGTTAACTGGGGGACTAGACAGAAAATACCAGTGTCTTCCCTCCATCCAACAAATGTTTTTGTTATTCATCTATTTAAAAATATACATTTCTTTCTTTCCTTAGATACTTTTATTGCACTTTCCTTCCCAATACACTTTACAACATAATTCTCCTCTCCTCATTATCTTCACACTAACCTTGTAAAACAGGTTAGGCTGAGAGAGAGTGACTGGCCCAACCTCACAATGTTTTTGTTATTCATCTATTTAAAAATATACATTTCTTTCTTTCCTTAGATACTTTTATTGCACTTTCCTTCCCAATACACTTTACAACATAATTCTCCTCTCCTCATTATCTTCACACTAACCTTGTAAAACAGGTTAGGCTGAGAGAGAGTGACTGGCCCCGCCTCACACAACAAGTTTCCATGTCTGAGTGGGGATTCAAACACATGTTTCTCAGATCCTAGTCTGACACTCTACCCACTATACCACACTCACTTCAGATGTTGTTGGATCAGTCATGAATGCTGTTTGTTTTATCGTTACTGAAATATGAAAGCTATATATAGGTATTAGAATTGGACCTGAGAAACACTTCATATCTCAGAATATCTAGATCTCTATATTATGGGAGTCTTATAGCATTACAGATCCATGACTCTCCTCCACTTCTTCAGTAATGTGTGGTTGGGGGGAAAATGTAATGTGTCCTTTGCTGAGTAGAGCAGTAGGCCACTGTAATAGGGATGGAATTTTCTCCCTATCCCATTACTTCATTCAAGATCCATGGGTTTACTCTGCCTCATGTTTCATTCCTCCAGAATTATGGTTTATGCAGCAATTTACTGATCTGCATATACACTCCTGCACATTGGTGAAGCATTACAAGAAAGAACATCAAGATGCTTATTTTACAGAGCACACCCCCATGGGGAAAAGGGACACAAATGAACAGAAGGAACTGAAGCCTATGGCAAAGTATACATGCTTGTTGATCTGACAAAATTCAGAAATAATTTTTAAAACATGGAATAAGGATTGGATCCTGTAGGTAAATCTCTGCCAATGTGAGGAATTTCTACCAGCAGAATTGGACTTCCTCACCTCCCCCTTCCTGCTGCAGCCCAAAATGATCCCTGAAATATTGCTCTTAAGGGATAGGGGACCCCCAGGACCAGCATGGGACAATAAAGGTCTGCAGTAGGAGAAATCAGCAACCATTAGCAAATTTCCCATGGTATTCAACTCAATGTGAATAATTCCATTCTATTGAAGAACATAAGAGAGACTTCCAAAATGTGTGAAAAATCAGGATGAGAAAAATGTCAGAAGTGTGCTTCTTATACCATTGGCTATATAATATATATAAACATCATATCCTCCAAATGTTTGGATAAGAAAAGAATCAATTACATGGTACATTTTAAAATAGGCTACCTTGTTAGGGTCAGGGAGGGATTTCAGATATATCTATTAGGTGTCTAAATCCAGTGCTATAAGTAGAGTTGCCAACCTCCAGGTGGGACCTGGAGATGTCTCAGAATTCCAACTGATCTTGAAATAACAGAGGAAAGTTTCACTGGAAAAATGGCTGCTTTGGAGGATGGACTTGAAGGCTGTGGTCACACACACTAAATAATCCACCTTCAATTCGCTTTCAGTGCATTTTCCAACTGGATTTTACTGTGTGAACTGGCAAAATCCAGTTGAAAAGTGGATTGAAAGTGGATTATTTAGTGTGTGGGACCACAGCCTATGGCATTATATCTGAAGTTATAGGTTTATTTTTAGAGCTGAAAGTTAATTTGCTTGTATTTAACAAACATGTAATATTTTTATAAATGGTCTTTGACCGCAAATAAGCATCACTCATTCACTCATTATATCTGACTGAGGTCTTCCCCCCTACCCCAGGCTTCACCCTCAACATATCCAGGAATTTCCCAACCCGGAGTTGGCAACCAGCTTGCCAACTCTCGGTATTTCCTTGGGATTTAAAAATATAATCTGAAAAAACCTACTGTCCTGCATATGAACATTTTTGCTGAAGAAAAATTTCTCTCCGACATACAGTTAAATATAAGTGATGTGATAGCATGCAACATGAACGTAACAAGGTATGAGCAAGAGGGATTTGCTTTTGACTGGTAAAGAAATAGGCTTACCAATTCACAAATTTATTACAAGATTAGCCCTTAATGCCTGATAATCACCTTGTCAAGGAAAATTTCATCTCTGTAGAAGGCAAATGAAATGCCAAGATGGGCCTTGAGCCTTGCCGCTGAGATGTCCAATATTTTCCTCAGTGATTGAGAGAAAAAGAAGAAAACCATCAGTCTCTCTCTAGCACTGCAACCAGAATAGCCTGGCAAATGCCTGGCAACGATCATTGCAGAATTACAGTTACTGATGATACCAGTTTCCAGGAGTCTTTGGGAAGCATGTGTGAAAATGTAGCAATGTTCTCATTTTTTAAATTAACATAGATAGTGCTCAATCACATACACAACCCTGTTTCTTAAGCAAGGATGTCAACCTCCAGGTGGGACCTGAGGATCCCCTGTAGGGGGTCAGCTAAAGCTGCCATGAGTGTTACCACAAAACAAGCAGTTGGCTTGTGGTGCCTTAAATACTAGCAATTCCCCCCCCCCAGTATAAGATTTTGTGGATGGGAAGTCATTTTTTTCAGCTTCACAGACTAGACCTGCATTTAGGGTTCTCAGTACTGGCTTGGAAAATACCTGGAGATTTTGGGGGTGGAGCCTGAGGAGGATGGGGTTTGGGGAGGGGAGGGACTTTGATGAGGTATAATGCCATAGAGCCCACCTTCAACAGTGGCCATTTCTTCCAGGTGAACTCATCTCTTTCACCTGGAGATCAGTTGTAATAGAGGGAGATCTCCAGCCACCACCTGGAGGTTGACAACCCTATGCATATTATGGCCCCTGCCACACGGCAGGGAAAACACGAGGCGAAGCACGGCTAAAGAGAGCCACATCAAAATAGATACGCGTGGGGGGGATCCCACGGATCCTGTGCACCGCACGCCGTTGCTCCCCGGCACGATCACATGCCGGGGAGGAAGTGTTGGAGGCAAGGGGGAGGCCGCCGAACTGCGCATGCTCAAGCATGCGCAGTTGTGGCCGGAGGCTGGGATGTGCCGCTGCAAGGACGCGCGGCCGATCCCACGGCCGGTTTGAGCCACTCCACTTCGCATGAACCACCCAGGTAGGTGGTTCTTTTTAGAGCGGGTTAAAAACACATTAAAACAATATAAATAAAGCAGCAATGGCAAAAACATATGAATGGTCACAATTTAGATTTTAAAACTCCAGTTAGAACTGCCAATAAATAGAACTACAACCAGGGGTCATTTCGTAGAAAAAGAGCTAGGGGGACTCATTAGCATAACTCATTAGCATATGCCACACCCCCTGACATCACCGGAAGTGTGTCCTCCCCACAGCTGGCGGCGACCTCCAGCGGGCACCAGCAGGGAGCTCCAGGCCCCGCCCTCCCGCACCTCACCCGGGGGGATGGCATCCCCCCGCGTCCCCCCCAAATGACCCCTGACTACAACAGAATGCAGATAAAACTGTCTTCAACTGCCTCTTGAAGATCGACAGTGAGGGGGCCAGGCACATTTCCCTGGGGAGGTTTTTCCATAATCGTGGGGCTGCCACTGAAAAGACCCTCTCCTGTGTGCCTATCAAACTTTGATTGGTGAGACAGTTGGGGATCCTCCCCCTGCAATCTTAATTCCCAGGAAGGAATGTATGGAAAAGAATGGTCGACACCCTGGTCCCAAGCCATGTTGAGCTTTGAAGGACAAAACCAACACCTTGAATTGGACTCAGGAGTGGATCGGTAGCCATTGTAATTGCTGTAGAATCAGGGTCATAGGCCCCTTGGTAGCTGGCCCCAACCGGCAGACTGTCAGAGTGAGAAGATATGAGTTGTCAGATTCTGATCATGTCCATCTAAGTGACAGCTAACAGCCTTCATGCTAGCAGTTCTAGCTGGAGCAAACCGGTTCTGACTGGTATTTCAATAGCAGTATCAGAATGAGTCAGCAGCAAGTGCTGATTGGTTGATTTGTATGTATAAGCATTCAATGTACAGTCTACTTTACCTCTCTGATGTATTTTGGTGTATGGCGAAGCACTTTGTCGGTTGGATTAATGACTCGTGTATACCTGTACTGCTTAACAGGACTTTTGTAAATAAACCTTGTATATATTCCTTCCCACCTGTGTGGACATTGGACTCTGTGGGACTTGGCTCTGCACCATACTGTGCAACTCTGCTCTGGTGTTAACTCACCAGCCCCTAACACTGCTCCCTAACACAGACTAGCTACAACATTTTATATAGGAGGTATGGGGGGGGGGAGATGAGATGCTGTCCTGCAAGTTCATGCGGGTCCCTCACTTTTGTAGATTCTAAAACTGGACAAAATCAATCACAAGTCACACTGCAATCAATGAGACTAGTTAGTTGTGAGTAATTTAAGCTCCACCGATTTCAATGCAACTAACTTCATCTGAATCAAGACAATCTGCATCAACATAATACTTGGACCAAACATATTCACTGTTCTCCACTTTCCAAAATATCACACATGCCATTTTATAATATGGGGAAGCCTTGTCATCTGTGGGAGAATGTGGATTCTACAGAATAAGGAGCATTTTTGATCCTGGGATACTGTGATAAAACAATCTGCATTGTGACAAGCCTGGCTCTGGTCAGGGCAGGGATAGGAGAGTGCCTTGGAACACAATAAATGGTGCTTTCCGATCCCAGGAGCAATGGTGGGATCATAATGTAATGGATGAACAAATAACTATTTGAGCATACAGAAGGCAGAATGCAATGGCTTCTTTTCTCAGTTTTCTTATTTTTCTCTTGATTAAGAATCTCACAGACAATAGAGTGAATACATCCACAATTAATCTCATGCATTCCAAATGTATGCATATGTACTCAGAAATAAGTTCCATGGAAATTACATGCACTTCCAAGTAAACATGCATGGGATAGTGCATTTTATATATCTAACATCTGGCTTTTCATATTGCTGAAACCTGGAAAAATATCGAATCTCCCTCAAAAAGAGGACTGATAGTATCAGGTCTCAGATAATTCCTTTTATTGAACATTTAGTCTTTTTTCCCCCCTCTCTTTGCATATCCAAAGCATTTTTGTTTCATCTCATGCGCCTTTTATACTTCTAAGAATCCCACACTTTGCTGAGCTGGCATTCTCCTATCACTTTGTTCTTCCCTCCTACAGGTACAGGGCAGACCATTTGTAAACCACACTGCTTCTTTCAGCTCTCAGAACTAAAAGAACATAGTAGTGGGGAGGAGGCAAAATAATAAAAAAAATCCTATAAGACCTAGATTCCCCCCTCCCATCAAAAAAAAAGTTAGTATCAAACAATCACATTCTTTAGGATGTACATGAGGTCCATCTAGTCTGCGGTCAGACGTGCCTTTAGATTCAACTCAGCTATGAATGCCTGATGGATCAAAATGGCATTATCAGACAGCAACATCTGAGAAAGGTCCTGCAGTCGTCAGCACCCCCATGCTGCTCAGCCACAGAAGCGGAGTTAAAAGACACCGGGGAAAGTTTGGTTTTAACTGGTTCCGATGGGCCATGGATGGACTTTCTGCTATCTGATCATGCAACCACACTCAAGCCATCAGGATGGACTGCCCAGTCCATCCTGACTCGACACCATTTTTTTCTTAGCAGTATGCACATAACCGCATAAGCGATCCATAGTCGCAGACCACCGTGGGGGTTCAATTAATCATTTATGCACATGCCAGAAAAAAGACCAAAAAAACCCACCCCCACTCACCCAAACGTGCCATCAGATCGGACAGTGATGGGCTGAGCCTGCAGCACCAAGGGATGTGTGATTGTGCAACTCTGTTTCAGTTTCCACCAGAGGAAATGGGCACATATGACTGCAGCTTTAAAGGGCCATCTGGCTCAGCATTCTCCACTGATGAACTGCAGTAGCTGCCCCAAGGTCTTGTCAGCTATGCTGCCATGATGGGGGGGGGGGAAATCCATTCTCTTCCTCTGTGGGCCAGATGCTGCTTCTTTACTTTTGCTTCTGTACCGCTTGCTTATCAATGACCTTGCAGGTTGCTGGTGTAGTGTCTGGGATGCCTGGAACCGTGGGAGCGCTTTCGGTTCCCAGCTGCAGCCTCTAACAGCCTGGGGACCCTTCTCCCACGCACGGGAGCCAGGCTAATTGGCTTATGGAAAGGGGGGGTGCATATGAGTACCCTATATCCCATTATGCTTGTAGGAACGGTGCCATTCTTAACAGTGACTATGTTCATGCCTCTATAGCTCTGCAATAAAGTATAACCTTTCTGATAAGCGTGTACTCCATTGTTGGCTGTGGAAACTGACAGGTCTCAGGCCAGATATACCCATGCAGAAGAATGAGGTAGTAGAATGGAGTGTGCCACTGTAGACTACAGATAAAAGATCACATTTTGGACTATGTGTTTATATTATCCCTCCAAAAAAATTAATCCTAGAAAATGAGCATAGCCAACAAAATATTTTTTAAAAGCTTTCTGCTTATTTAATTACTTTTCAATATGAATAAATAAATAAATTCAAAGATGGAACCCAATCCCTACAGTGTGACATTGTACAGTCTATTCTACCACCTCATCATTCTATAGTTTCATTCTTTGCCCTCAGGCTGAGAAAAGTACTTCCAACACCTGCTACCTGAGACCTGGTCTATAGAGGCAGCACAATGAGGTGAAAGAATTCTGAGGTGATAAAATGGGGTGTAACCACTTCAGACTGTAGTGATTGTGTATTGAATTTTTAATCCCCCCTTCCCTTGTAAAAACCTGCCTCAAATAAAAATAAGCATGTCAGGAAGAAAGGTTCTAAAGTCAGGCCTTCACATAGGGTGTGTTCAGATGGGCCATTTAAGCCAGCATAAACTGCTCCGATTGGAACCGGAGCCGTTTGATCCGGAAGAAACGTGATCACACTCACCTCCTGACTGCGCAGCACATCACGATATGCCCGTTCACACTACCGACATGCAGCAGCACACGTCGGTGATTTTTAATTTTTTTTTTTACATTTTGCACATGCGCATAGGCAGCCATCCACAGAGTTGAGATCTTCGCACAGGCGCAGAACACCTCGTCCTGAAAAGCGTGCCCTGAAGCGAAGACCTCCCTTTAAACTTTTACGTCGAAAAGGGCCTCCATGAGGTCCCGGACTTGTCCACAGCCTAAAAGTAAGCATCTTTTTTGTTTGTTTGTTTTACAAATGCCAGGGCGAAGCTTCGCCCAAGTGCACATCGAGGAGGCTAAAAAAAAAAAAAATGGCGGCCGAAAAGCGGAAGCATCAGGCTTCCAAATGGAAGTGGCTCTACACTGGCGGAGAGCGGTCATACGGGAATAATATGGCTAGAACCGGAGCACTCAGGATACCACCACTTGGGTACCTAGTAGCAGAATACACCGGTTTAAAGGGTGTTTGCAACGGTTAGGGATGGAAGGCAGATGTTGGCTGTGTGATCGCACGTAAGTACTCCGATTCTAACCGGCTCGTATACCGGCTCAAATGCCCCATCTGAATGCACCCACTTTGTGCTAGTTTTCCACTGTCGAAAAATTATTAATGATGGGTGTGGAACTTTGAAAACTGTAGCTCTTTACCTGCAGTTTGAGGTGCTGCTGTCAAATCACCTCAGCGGTCTGCTTGAGACACTTTAATGGCCAGCAAACAATTGTCTCCCTGTTTGTGATGAAGCAGGATATGTTCTGAAAGAAACAGTGGCAAATAATATTTTCTGATTTTTATTTTTATTTTAAATGTGATACTTTGGGTCTCTTGGCATAAAACCTAAGAATCTTTCATCTACTACATGCTTCCCCCTTTTAGCTGTTTGACCAGAGGCTTAAACGCCTCCTTGGTCTCCACACAGTTTTCACAGGGAATTTCCTCTGTCTTCTGCCCTTTATTCAGGCTGAACTCAGGCCCTGACCACTCCCAGAGCCTGCTCGAAAGATGCCTTTATAAGCCAGCTGAACATACCAGGTTACATGAGGCACCTTTAGGCCAATTGCCCAATGGTTGCATTATTATCACTATGTAAGGGTTAAATGTAAAGCAAGAGGCTATCTTTGGCGATTTGTAATAAAATCCCTCAGACCTGGAACTGCCTTTTAGAACAAAGGTTTCTGCCTGAAAGGCCTTCAGGAAGTTACAAAAATGCCTTTACATAGCTTTAGGATCTATATATGATTTCCAGTATCACAGAAAATAAATACCAGGAGACTGGTTTTATACAAGACTTTATTGAGAGAGGGAGGGAAATCCACCCACCAGCTCCCTTGCTGAGGATTACAACCAATACTCTACTGCCAAGTTTTCTGTTTAGGTAAACTATGAGAAAAGCTGTTGTGGTGTGTGTGTTTTTAACTTACAAAATAGTTCCTATCACAGGGGCACTAAGAAACGGACAGATTTCTCTGCTTAAAAGACAGCTGTTCCTTCTCAGGTACTATTATTAATATGCCCTAAGGTAATGTTTGCTCTGAAATATCTCTAATTGGAATAATTTACCCAGATCCTCTGAGAATTAGGAAACTGTTTTCATCATGTTCGCACACAGCCAAATAATTATGAGATGCCATATGGAAAAGACATCATGTGGTCTATGTATTTCTGAATGTATACTTTTGAAATAATTCCCACCGATAAGTTCCTGAGCTAAATTACCAAAAGGAGATGAATAACAGTAGTTAAACAGTTTATAATGCAGACTTGATCTCTGTAGGTCCAGCATTGCAATGACATGCAACCATTGCACTGATCATGGGACGAAGATACCAAAATGTTTCTGACATTATAATGTTGGACTGCAAAAAGAAAGATGAAGCAAGGGGTCTGGGATTAGCTTTGCAGTTTTTGTCCTATGGTTTTTGTCTAAAAGATAATGTGGGTACAGAAATTCACTTTGCACTCATGCTCTATGTATATTCATCTGATCATACCCAGGAAGGCTCAACTACCCACCAGTTCAGCTCATGTCCTCCTGCATAGTGGAAAGCAAGGAATCAATCATTCAACAAATTTTTCAGATGCATCCAAGAAAATGTGGTCATGTCTAGGCTTCCTCAGAGCAGCTGCCTCCCTAGTCCCTACCTCATCTGCTGCTGCCTCCAATTTCTAAAAAGCATATAGTTAAACATCAACAAAACACCCTGGGACTTTGGAGGTGAGACTTACTACTTAGGTACCTTTGCATGCCTTCAGAGTCTCCTCACAAACACAACTTATATTGCAGTATCAGTTCTTGCAATCACCTCTGAAATAGATGCTGTTGATTGCAGAGATGCTGAAGCATGTAATGCATTCCTTCTGATATTGGTCATTTAAAAGATGCACCTGACAGTGTAGGTAAAGGTAAAGGTTCCCTTGCTTGAAAGCCATTCGAATCCGACTCTAGGGTTGCAGTGCTCATATCCGTTTCAAAGCCGAAGAGCCAGTGCTGTTCGAAGACGTTTCTGTGGTCATGTGGCCGGCATGACTTAACACCAAGGTGCACGGAACACTGTTACCTTCCCACCGAAGTGGTACCTATTTATCTACTTGCAATGTCTTGCATTCGAACTGCTAGGTTGGCAGGAGCTGGAACTAGAGATGGGAGCTCACTCCATCATGCAGCACCCGGGTCTTGAACTGCTGAACTACTGACCTTCCACAGCCTGCAGTTCAGCATCTTAACCACTTGAGCCACTGCAGCTCAAGGATGTTTTTTGTAGGTACAAGCAATTATGCCCTTTATAATACACAACAATCAATTTAATGACCCAACCAGGACCCTGGGTAATATTGCCTCTTCTAAAAAATGAAACGATTTAGGCTTTGAACTGGCACCACAACTGCCTGTAACACAAATGGCTGCTGCACAGGTATAAAGGCGCTTAACACAAGGGATGCCTGAATTCCTGTGGGTTGGATTTGTGCTGTAATTATCAGTCCCAAATATGCCACCAATTTATCAATGACCAGATTTTTCAAGCCATTTTTTTTTAGTTCACTGAGTGCCTAGCACAATAGCATGCATGCATGCCAAGTTAACTTTCATGCAGGGCCGGCTCACCCGCTAGGCAAACTAGACATTCGCCTAGAGCGCAGGCCGGCCTTGAGGGAGCCAAGCCGGCTCCCCCCACCAAAGCCCCCCAGCCCCCGCCAAAAGCCCTGTATCTCCCTGACTGCTGCCGCCACTGCCTCTTTCTCCCCGAGCCCAGCAAGCGCTGCTTGCCTGACTCGGGGAGAAAGAGGCGGTGGGGGTGGTCAGGGAGATGCAGGGCTTTTGGCGGGGGCGGGTGCAGTTTGGCACCCTAGAA
>NW_015174847.1:1855688-1872704 GCF_001447785.1 Gekko japonicus
TTCCCGCCCAGCTACGGGCTCCTTTGGAAAGGCAGGTATGCACTCCCACGGGGGGCGGGGTGAAACGTTCTCCCTCCTTCAGGGTGGTGGCCTTGGACTCGTAGGGGCAAATTCCACCTCTCACGCGAGAGGTCATTCTGGCTCTCCCAGCTCTCATTAGGGGTCTTAAAAAAGTTATGGCCACCACTGCTGTTCTTGGCAACAGCTGCAACACCCACTGGGGCAGGGTGAAACGTTCCCTTGCCTCCCTGAGCCCCGGGGTGGTGGCCTTGGACTCATAGGGGCAAATTCCATTCTGGCTCCCCCAGCTCTCGGGAGGAGCTCTTAAAAAAGTTATGGCCACCACTGCTGTTCTCCACGGCAGCTGCGACGCCGTGGAGTATGATTAGTAGATGGTGGGGCTGAACTGATGCTCTCGCACGTTATGAGAAGACAAGAGTCACTAGAAAAGACCATGATGCTGGGAAAAGCTGAAGGCCGCAGGAAAAGAGGAAGACCCAGCATGAGAAGGACTGACTCGATCCTCAGTTTGCAAGACCTGAGTAAGATTGTTAACAACAGGATGGTTTGGAGGTCATTCATTCATAGGGTGACCATAAGTCGAAAGCAGCTTGATGGCACATAACACATAAACATGAGAGTCCTTTTTTTCTGACTTAAACTGGAGATAACATTTACACCACAAAAGTTGTTTTAAGAGTGTGTAAGGATCACTTTTCCTTGGAGAGAGCCACCCCCTTGTTACCTAATGTGCTGAGAAAGAACTCATGAGAAAGCTCTGAGAAAGAACTCATGCAGAGATGCAATGGGCATCCTCCTCCTCGGATAAGGAATACTGCTGCATCACTGCACTGGAAGAGATTCCGTGATCCAATTGCATCCAATACAAAGATGGATCAGGATGACCTGCCCCCAATGGAGTCTGATTGTAAGGACATTAGGCCAGAGCAGAGAATCGTACAGAGAAGCGGCAGGCAGTCTCCTGTGTCCAAGAGTATTTTATGCTCACAGAAATCTCTAATTATTTTACCTTATTGTGCATTTTTTGCTGGTTTAGAGCACTACCCAATACACCACTGCACTTCACTGTGGCGACCGTTCTGTGACTCCCACGTGCCACTGCACTGTGTGTGTACAATAGAGGTTTGCATTAAGGAAGTTTCCAACGGTGACTTTGGGAATTTCCAACAGCATTCAAGGCCGACGAACATCAATGCGCACCCAAGGCGGTAAAGGAATCCTTTGTGGTGGGTGAAGAGCAGGCGAGGAAATCTCCCTTCTGCATTCAGCACAATCTCAAGAATATTTCCTTGCCTTTTAATAACCGCGTGTCAGTTCCCACTGAGCCAAGTGTCAAAACCATTCCTTCGAGACAGACTGCAGTCAGCGCTCCGAACGAACACGCTTCTCCCCAGTTCTGCTGTTCTGCCCACTATTAAAGTTTGCTTATCAGACGATTCTCTATTTGTTCATCAGTGCTTCGAGCAAGCACCCCGTTAAATCGCGGTTCGGTTACGGAAGCGCATCAGGAAGTGACACTGTCTGCTGACACGCAGACTGGATTGATCAGAACCTAGAAACCCAGAAAGTGGGCTGAAGGCATGTGAAGCAGTTCGTCACAGCATTGTGGTAGTCTAGTCTTGAGGTGACCGTCGCATGGATCACTGTGGCCAGGTCGTTGCGGTCGAGGAAGGGAAACAACTGCCTAATCAGCCGATGGTAAAAGGCCGACTTGGCAGTGGCTGCTATCTGGGCCTCCATTGTTAAGGAGGGATCCAGGAGCACACCCAAGCTCCTAACCAATGGTGCCCCACCGAAGGCCGGGAGTGGGGTCCCCACCCGCGCACCACCCCGGCCCACACACAGGACCTCTGTCTTCACTGGGTTCAATTTCAGCTGACTCAGCCTAAGCCAACCAGCCATAGCCTGTAACGCATGGTCCAGATTTCTAGGACTGGAGTTCGACCGGCCACCCAGCATCAGATAGAGGTGGGTGTCATCAGCGTACTGATGGCACCCCAGCCCATAACATTGGGCTATCTGGGCAAGGGGGCACATATAGATGTTAAGTAGCATCAGGGAAAGCACTGCCCCTTGAGGCACTCCTCACTCCAGCAGGTGTCTCCTGGACTGTTGCTCTCTGATTGCCACCCTTTGTCCCCAACTTTGGAGAAAGGAAGCAAGCCACTGTAAGGCAAGCCCCTGTATTCCCATGTCGGCAAGGTGGTAGAGCAGCAACTGATGGTCAACTGTTTCGAATGCAGCCGACAGGTCCAACAACAACAGCACTGCCACATCGCCCCGATCCAGATGCCTCTGGAGATTGTCAGTCAGAGCGACCAGAGCCACCTCCGTCCCATGTCCCGGGCGAAAGCCAGACTGGAAGAGGTCAAGCGTGGAAGTGTCCTCCATAAAGTCCTGTAAATGTATTGCTGCCACCCTCTCAATTAATTTCCTCAAATAGGGCAAATTGGAGACCGGCTGGTGTGTCCAGAGATGGTTTCTTTAAGAGTGAGTGGACCATCGCTTCTGTGAGTGCCCCCGGGAACTGTCCCTCTAAGAGGGACTTGTTGATAATTTCCCTCAGGGCACCTCGGAACCCCTCATGGCCCGCTTTAATGAGCCAGGAAGGGCACGGATCAAGGCTGCATGTGGTTGGGCGTACAGTCAAGAGCAATCTGTCAACCTCCTCCAGGCTGAGTGGGCTGAAATGATCTAATACCAAAGTTGAAGACGTGCTTGGGGCCTCGAGCTCGCTCACTGTTTCAACTGTGGCAGGGAGGTCACGGTGGGGCGACAAGACTTTATCTGCAAAATAGCTTGCAAATGCCTCGCAGCCAATATCCAATTCCCTAACGTTTAGTCTGCCCTGCGGCAGAGCTGTTATAGACCAAATCATTCTAAACAATTGGGCTGGGCGTGAGCTCGCGGATGCAATCACTGTCACGTAGAAATCTCTCTTCGCAGCTTTGACTGCCATCTCGTAGGATCTCATAAACGTCCTATAAGATGCTCTTGTAGCTTCGTCATCGGCACAACACCACCATCTCTCTAGCCGTCTCAACTCTCACTTCATAAGCTGCAGCTCCTGGGTGAACCAAGAGTGAGCTTGGAGCGAGGGCTCAGAGGGCTCTGCGGAGTGATCTTCTCTATGGCTGCAGAGAGCTGGCTATGCCAGTCCTCCACAAGCTCATCCAATGAGCCGCCAGGGGGCATCGGATCCCGTAGAGCCGTCTGAAGCCGCATTGGGTCCATCTGGTTCCACGGGTGAGCAAAAGTGCGCTCGCCGCCTAAACAGGGTCAGGGCGGCTCATTCAGGCGGGCCCTCAGGGCATGGTGGTCTGACCATGGGACTGCTGAAGCAGTAACTCAGTCCACTGTTACCCCCAACACAAAATCAAATTGAGTGTGTGCCCAGCCCGGTGAGTGGGGGTCGTTACATATTGGGAGAGTCCTAGTGCCATCATGGATGACACCAGGTCCTGCTGCCTGATTGGAGGTCACGTCATCGGCATGGACATTGGAATTAACCAGGGCTATAAGTCTAGGGTGCTCCAATGCCCAGCCTGATACGGCCCCCATCAGGGATGGTAGACTATTGGCTGGAGCGTTAGGCAGTCAGTACACCAGCCTAATTGCCACACTCTCCCCGGCCTCCCACACCAGACCAGCACACTCAATGCCCGTGATCTTAGGCGATGGGAGCGCCCTGAAGGAGTAAGCCTCCCGGATGAATATAGCCACTCCTCACCCCCACCCCCAAGTCTGTGATTGGTGAAGGACCGAGAACTCGGGAGGGGCAAGCTGGGAGAGAGCTACCATCTCCCCATCCCAAACCCAGGTCTCGATCATGCACGCCAGGTCTACCTTATGTTCTTGCACAAAGTCCCGAAGGATCATGGTCTTATTATTGATAGACCCGGCATTGCACAACACCAATGTCAGAGGGGGGTTCGTCATCCTAGCCCCACAGCCAACATCCCTCGGGATGGGGCACAGGCTGGAAGGGGGCTGAGCTTTTCTATTTCTCTGCCCCCTTCCCTTCATTCCCTGTCTTGCCCCACCACTATACTTTCCCCTCCCCAGGAGCACTGGAATCCCCCGCTCAGACATCGCCATGCCCGGTGGTCTTCGCTAGGGTAGAAGAGGCTAAATACTTGTCCATTGCTACCTCTAGCTGCAAGGCAGATCAATCAGCTATTATGGTCATATACCAGCAGGATAAAACATAGAGGGTAGATCTGAGGGGTTAAGTTACAGAAAGGTAGATTTCAGGTGCACATTAAGGAAAACATCATAATAGTAATTGCTTCACTGCAACTCTGCAATGGAACCAGTTTTTTGGTGGGTAGTGGGCTTTCTCTTTCTGGAGGTATTAAAGCAGTGGCTGGAAAGCCAGCCATTTGTCAAGGATGCTCTATTTTGGGTTTTTTTATGCACTGGGCAGGAGACTGGACCAGAAGGCCTATAAGCCTACTTTCAGATCTATGATTCTGTGAGTCAGTCTGCTCACTGTTGGGACTTTATGCCCAACACAAGCAGAACTTTCATAACAGGATACATGAAAGTTTCCAGAAGAGCATACTAGACTCCTCCCATCTGCCAATAGTTTAAATATCCACATTTCCTTTTTGTGTATCATAATAATGTACAGAAAGTAGAAGTGTGTACTTCTTTTATGCCTCTTGCAACATGCAGAGTGGCCCTCAGAATCGTGTGAAATGGCCCTGAGGCTTTGGCTCACAGTGTTCTCCAATTGTACTGGGAAGCAACCTTTGGGTTTTTCCTATTTCTTCCCCTTGACATTTTTACACCTCCCTTCTAATTACAACTGACAGTCCCACCCTGTTGACTCGGTTCGACCACACATGTTTCTCCTTCATATTTTAAAGATGTTCTGTTAAAGGTCTACTGCGCTGCCACACACTTCACCATCCCGGTGATTAAATGGACTTTTAAACAAAGGTAACATTTTAGGAGAGTTATGAACTGTTATTCTTTCCTCCAAAAGCTTGAAATAGATATTTATGGTACCCTTGTGTTTTCCAGTTCAGTTAATGCAACACAGGAAAGGTAAAGCATCTCAAATTCCAGAGTATTTCTCCTTTCTTTCTTTTTTTTTAAAAAAGGGTCCTTTGGTTTGTGTCTTGATTAAAGCTCAGTGAGAAGGTCATTGCCCAAACTTTATCTTCCCCACAGTTTCCCACAGCATGTATTCCTCACAGGGAACATTTTCTCAGCTCAGGTTATTTCCAGAAATGTTCTCAAACCAAAAGAACAGTCTTTGCAGTAAAACATTTCATTCCCACTTTTTATCCTTTATCTCACAGTCCTCTGCTGACAGCACTTATGTTTCTTCAATTGACTGGGCCAAGAACAACAGAATTAATGCTGTTGTCTCTTTGTGAGTGCAGTGTGCCCCCCCCCTTCTGACCTTTCAAACATGGGAATTTTTTGTTTGTCATATTTCTTAAGAGGGGGGAAACTCTCTTGGTTTGCATTGTTGCTGACAGTTTCAAACCGAATCTTAATCCTAAACATTAAGGTGACCATAACAACTGAGCAAACTTTTGCACAGATTTTCCATTGTGCATGCTACCCACACTTGAAAATCTGAGAAAGGTAGATGTGCACTTCAGTCCTAATCATGCATACTTTGACACATTTCCATTTATTTTAATGGCTTTAATCATCCAGCCCTAAAATGTGGACAACATTAGAACTGCATTAATTTTTCACATCCTGACTTTTTGAGACAAAAAGTAGTCTTTCAAGAAGTATGAAAATGTAAAAAAACCCTACTTCCCCTTAGTTGTCTTTTCTATTTGCCCCAGTCACCCCTCCCATCATGAAGACACAAGACAGCATTGATTTAACTAGTTTACTTAAAATTATGAATTATGCAGATCTATGTCATATAATGAAACTAGGTAAAAGGCCCATTGTGGAAATAAATACAATACAGGCAAAGCAGCCAATGGATAGGGAGACGTTCTGAATGACAGAACAGAGAGCAAACTGATTTTGGAGCGTGTGGAATGTTCTAGAGAAGTGCCACCACCATTCGGCTTTTATTTATAAGGGAGATATGCTAAAATATTTAATGGATGGGCTGTGGTAGACAGCCTGGCAATGGCTGCCTTTGTTGGCCAGACCCACCCTGACTCCAAACTTGGCCTACCACTGGCCTCATTTATTATTGCCTGCACACAATGTGCCAAGAGGTGCCCAGCCCCAGCCACTTCCTCTAATGCACCACATGGCCACTGCCAGGTTCAGAAGGATGTTGCTCAGCACCAAGAACACTCCTTTCCAGCTGCACCCTGCCATTCCAGACACATCCTCCATCACTGCTGATGCCTCAGAGTGCTTGCTGATCATCCCTATCTATCATGATTAGCCTACCCTATTCATGCCACTCAGGAGGACTTAGCCTAGCTTAATACTCCTTGCCCCACCTGATGACTATAACATCTCTCAGGCCCTGATATAGAGTCACCAAATAGATATTGCACCTTTCTGAAGAAAGATGCACACCATCCTTCTTATACAGGTGTGGCATATCATATCTAATGGAGTTGTGCAATATGCACGCACCTCCACCATACAAATTACCCGTTGCAACTAATTATTATTGTTGGCCCTTGTGTGCTAGATCCAAGTGGGCTTCAGGGCTACCCTCCAAATCCTTCTCTGAGGAAAATCAGGCCAAACAATAATGGTCATGGGTAACAAACCTTTAACCTGTTTTAGGTCCCTAAGCATCTTCCACGTGAGCACCATTCCTTTCATCTGCACCAGGTCATTTTCACACAGACAAGAATATTGAGATGCCGGCCTTCCCTCAGGACCTGGTGGAGGGAGGATAGAAGCTGACTCCATAATATAAAGTCCTGACCATTGGACACCGGCCATGACACAGAGGCCCAACTGCGATCACATCTTGCAGGGAGCTGCTGTCTTGGTGGCCCAGAAGAAGATGGAATGGCCCACTATGAGTACCTTAAATGGGCTCCTTGGTATGCTCACACCTGCAACCCCTTCCCCAAGTTTATTTAATGTAAGCTGTAAAAGCTTGTGACAGCCACGGTAGCCCAGAGGCTCTGCCTAACTCTTGTGTAGTCCTAAATAATAGGGCACCCTGAACAACAGAGCAAGCCAAAGCTCTGGGGAAAGGGTCTCCATTTTCAGGTGGCACAAGGCAGCCCTTCAAGGCAATCTCCAACCTCCCCCTCCACCCAAAAGAGGTATGCTTATGGAATAACAATGGACTCCACCAGGTAAAGTATCTACCTTTCTAAAGGCTATTCACAGGCCACATTGCTAAAGGCTATTGACAGGCCATCCTTTTGTCTCCACAACTGTCTTTCTTGTTCCATCCCTCAGGATACCAAAATAAACCAATCATACATTTAAATGTTTAATTATCCTTTCTGGCATCTATCAGGGACCAATTTCCCACCTTTTGTCTAAATCTGGGAACCTATTCAACTGCTTTGGCAGGACCATCAGTGGTCATCAAACCCATTCAGCCAGCTCCAGTACAGCCATCCAGCACCTAGCTAATCCCATCAGCACTATTATGAATCCAGACCTCATTGGTCACACCTAAGCTTTGCTCCTCCTGCTGCCACACCCCCTGGGACCCCTAATTAGTCCAGGTAACCTTTTGTCTTCACCTGAGACAAGCCCCTCAAGGTCTCCCATTGGTCTGCATTGTTTTCCCATGTCTATACCCTCCAAAACACATGGCCTCAGACTGTGTGTCTGCCCCAGATGCCAACTGATAGTTCACCCCCAAACTGTGTTTGGGCCATAATCTCTTCTCCAAGGACCTCTGCACATCTGGACAGGTCATATAACCCAGTAACTGACCCTTCTATTTGCTATCATCAATAGAGGTCTATTTTCTTAGTTCTGAATTGCTTGCTCTTTTTGAATGCTTAGTGAGCTTGTAAATTAGTAGAATTCTTCTATAAACAAATTTATTCTTCAAATGTGGAGTCTTCCTACTGTACCGGACCTTGGTATAAACAGGTGTGCAATCCCTGGTACCCCTCTGGTCTCTCCTGCCATATAGCTAATTTCCCTCAACAACGAGGCGGGTCATTGGTGGTAACACCACCTACCAATTCATTGAACCACCTGCCCTGGCATTCTCAGCTGAGCAGTGGTGCATGCAGCTACTATTCTAAATGAATGGGTCCCAAACTCCCAGGCAGGCATCCCTACAGCCACCAACATCTGCCAGGTGACTGTCCAGAACAGGTATTGTGTCAAAGGCTACCCATCTCTATGTTGAAATAGGCAACTCAAGCCATAGCCCTAATATTTCATGAACAGCCTGAGTGTGCATTCTGGACAAAGCTGAGGATCCCCAGTAGTTCTTAAAACCACATTATGTCCCTTGACCAACTGATCAGATTTGGATTTACATATAGGGATGGGCAGAAACCAGCTCACAAACTAAAGTTCATCACAAATTTTGGCCAGACAGTGGTTCATGAACCAATGTTTGTGGAAGGGCAACCAGCATGAACATTCCATGAACTTTGATGCTGTTCATGGCAGTTTGGTAGTTTGTGAATGGATACATTTCCAGACAGACTATCTCAGCTCAATTAAACTGTTTAAAAAACATCAAAGCAACAATGGGGATGAACTTCTTCAGCCTTGGAAAGACCAATAGGGGGCCTGCAAAGCTAAACAAGCACTGCTGGCTTCCAATAAAAGAGTGCCCATTCTGCAGTATGGAATCAGAATGTTGTATATACCCTCAGTTCAGGCTCCACACCCTCTCCTCTTCGCTGTTGGCAGTTAGAAAGATAGGCAGGAAACTTGTTGAAAGAAGAGCACATTCTTTCATTCCTGATTGTGCACTCCTCTCCTCTGCTGGGGTTTGGGTGATAGTGGACTCAGGGCTCTGAAGCAACTACAGGAGTCTATGGAATGGTTCAGGAATGTGCCAGTGACACCAAACTCACAGGGAATCATCACCTGGGCAAACCCCACACACATACACGCACACACCAGCCAGTCACTGGAAGCAAGGCAAGCATCCCCCCTACACTCGCAGCCCCCCCATCTCCAAAGACAGGTTTTGAAGGACAGAAAGGCAAACGTCTCCTGAGTTCCAACCAGTGTTGCCTCTAAACTGAATTAGTGTGAGCTAGCTCACAGTTTTCAAGCCTCCAACTCACACATATGTGTGTGGGTAGGAAGGTAGTTCAGCCCTGATACTAAAAATCTGAAGTTTATTCATTTAGTTTTGCCAGAGTTGCAAAAATAACTTGAAAGCAGGACCTTTGAATTTCAGGGGAGAAAAATATTTGATTGTTGAATGTTCAGAATTGTTCATCTGCATGGGATTTCTCTCTCTCTCTTTTTTAAATATTTTATTTTGAATTTTTTACATTGTGTAATACAAAATACATATGTTAATTTAACAACACTTTTTGGAGCTTCTTATCCATATATTTCTAACCACCTGTTTAGTTTCTGCCATCTTTTCTTGAACACACTGTCAAGCTTTCCCGCAAGTAACATATTTACTTTGTCCATTTCTTTTATGTCCATAATTTTTATAATTAATTCTTCTCTATTTGGTACTTTATTGGATTTCCAGCATTGTGCTATAGCTATTCTAGCGCTTGTGAGGATGTAAAGTATCAAACGTGCATCATTATAGTTTATACTGTCAGGTAACATGTTTAATAAGTATACTTCTGGTATCAATGGTAATTCTATCTCTACTATTTCTAGAATGAGTTGTTTTATATTTTTCCAAAATTTTTCTACTTTTTCGCACCTCCACCAGATGTGATAGTAGGAACCTACATTTCTTTCACATCTCCAACAGTTCCCTGATACATTCTTGTAGCATTTTAGTGTTTTGTCTGGCGTCCAATGCCATCTGTGATACATTTTAAAGATATTTTCTTTGTACGATGTGGCTCTTAGTAGTTTTATTGAGTTCCACATTTTTGACCATTTCTCTGGACCTATATTTTTTCCTATATCTTTTGCCCATACCTTCATGCATGGTTTTATTTTTTCTGTTTGTGTATCATCCTCTAGTAAGAAATTATATATATTTTGTATCATTTTGTCTGCGGAGGACAGCCAAATTTTGTCTAAATTTGTGTTTGTTTTTGTGAAACCTCTTATTTTGTCTTTAGCGAATCTTGATTTTAGTTGTATTTTCTCCCAGCTTGTCAGGTTGATGTTTATTGCTTGCAAAGATCCAAAATCTTTCAGTTCGTTTTCTTTTGTAAGTAACGTTTCATAGCTAACGATTTTATCTTCTGTCATTAGATTTGGCATTATGAAAGCTTCCAATGGGGATACCCATCTCAGTATTTTATCATAGAATTTTTCCTTTATCATTCTCCATACTCTTATCAATGCATCTCTCAAAATATGTTTATGGAAATGTTTTTGCTTTTTCTCTTCGTCGTACCACACATAGGCATGCCAGCCCATGTGTAGGTCGTGACTCTCCAGCTTTAAGGTTCTTCTATCTTCTAGCAATACCCAGTCCCTAATCCATCCCATTGCTGCTGCTCTATAGTATAGTTTCCAGTCGGGTAATCCCAAGCCTCCTCTTTCTTTTTTGTCATGTAGAAATTTTAGTCTTATGCGAGCTTTCTTTGCTTGCCATATGAATCTCCTTGTAATTTTATCCAACTCTTCACATATTTTATTGTTTTTTAGTATCGGGATTGTTTGAGCTAAGAATAAGAATCTGGGTAAGATGTTCATTTTTATAGTGGCAGTTCTACCCATCAATGAGATGTGAAGGTCCTGCCATCTTTTCAGATCTTTCTTGACTTCTTCTATTAAGGGTCTATAATTGTTCTCCTACAATTGGGCATTGTTATTTGTCAGAGTTATGCCTAGGTATTTGACCTTGTTTGTTACCTCCATCTTGGTATCTATTTGAAGTTTGTTTGTTTCTTCCTTAGAACAGTTTTTTGTTAGAATTTTGGTTTTCTTCAAGTTTATTTTTAGCCCCACTAGGCTTCCATATTCTTGGATTTGCTTCATTAGATGTATTGTTGATGAGATGGGATCTTCCAAGATAAATACCAAATCATAAGCAAAGGCTTGTATCTTATACTGTTCCCCTTTTATTTTGAGTCCCCTAATAGTATTTTCCCTGACCATGTCATTCAACGACTCTAACCCAAAGATGAAAAGCAGGGGTGAAAGCGGACAGCCCTGTCTGGTTCCTTTCTGTATTGGAATATTTTGCGATAATTCTCCGTTTACAATTATTTTTGCCCATTTCTGCATAGGATTTCTCCAGCCCAAGCAGTCATCTGTTGTTCTTGTTATATGTTAAGACATCAGTTCAAATAATTTAAAAAAGAGACACACGATGGCACTGAGAATATTTGTGTGTGCTGAGTGCCATCAAGTAGCTTCCAACTTATGGTGACCCTGTGAATTAAAGAGGCTTTTCCTGGACATTTCCAGAAATCTCTTTCCTGAAGACTCTCTAGCATTCTATTCCTCCAAATCTCTGTTCCCTGCATGGGGAAGAGGGAGAGCCTGGCCCACCCATCATCACTCCTGCTAGATCCATTAGCATTTGTATGAAGGTGAGCTGAGGTACATCTGGGAAGCAACTGAATGGACTTTCCCCCTGCCTGTTCTCTGCCCAGAGGGTTTTTTTTTAAAAAACTTTTAAAACACAAAGTTTCAAACCTCCCAGGGGGGAAAAATGCATTTCTTCACGAAGTGCAAAATTAAAGCTGAACAGAAAACTTCAATTTTGATTCCCTTTACCCTCAAAAAAGAGAAAAAAGAAGGGGGTGGTAAAACTGGGCAATTCCTGTCCTCAGTTAACTTTGTATTATGCCATGAGTTGAGGAAATGAATTGATATCTTGACAAAGCTTAGCAAACCTGTGCTTAAAGTTCTTATGAAATACAGAAATTGGATAAGGAGGCTACAGGAAAATCCATAAATGCATTAGCCTGAATTGGAGTTCCATGTCAAGACCAGCATCAAGACTCTGATATCAAGGACAGGCTTTGCCATGTTGTGCCAAGATGATCTGTCTAGACCCAGTCACAAGAATGGTAATGTAGAGGTTGTTTGTAAGTATAGGATTAGCTAGCAATTTACCCTTTGATTATTTTGCTAAGTGTTCTGCCTCATTTCTACTTTCAAAGGATTATTCCCAGTTTTCTAAAATGTATGTTTAGCTATTAAAGTATTACTACCCCAGGATCTCTGGCATTGTGGTTTATTACAGACTACTTGGAAATAATCTTACCCATGTTTCATAACAGGCTGCTTTGCTTTGCTACTGAACGTAAGCTTCCTCAGTACTGAATAAGACTGCACTGACAGATACAAACAGGAAAGAAGGAAGACCCACATGCTTCCATTTCTCTCTCATACAGCACATATAGACACATAGATTTTCTGGCTTCCAAATGAGGCCAAGTTCAAAAGAATTCTCTTTCCTAATGGTAAATCCTACCAAATAAGAATCCCAAACATGTAAAAGGAGGTTGAAAAGTAAGTTTTTAAACACCCCCCCCCCACACACCCACACACAATTCTTGGCCAACTTGCAGTGCAATGCTGAACCAGTGGCCGGAGGGTGCTGAGAATAAAGGAGAGTTTGTGACAGGTGCTGCCATGTTTTTGCCAAGAATACAGGGACTTGGGTGAGAGCAAAACCTGTGATTTAAGCCTGTCGGCATATATGGAACCTCAAAGCAGGCACAGACAACAGAAAGCACTTTCATATTGCTTCTATCCAACTGAAATGTGAGCATAGCTAGCTTTATAATCCTCCTGCTGTCTCCTGATCATTTGCTGCTGACTATTGCTCTCCATGCAGAAACAAGTCTTTCTTCCTATATTAGATCCCACCTTGGTGCACTTTGTGTATAATATTTAGGAATAAGGCATAGGCCCTGGGAAATGCTCAGGTGGCTGAGGGAAACCTTTTTAAAAGCCATTTGCATTGCTTCTAGTGGACAGTGGTGGTTTCCAGTTGACTTCAGATATCTGTAAATTCTAAATATTAAAATTCTTTATCTGAAGAGTCTCAATTCTGATTTTTGAATATGAATTTTGGTGCTGGTACACATTCCTAATGTCCAGGTTACAATTGCTTTATGAGACTGGTTATTTTAAAAAGCCATATCTGTTCTGAAATCTCATGTCACAGTTTAAAGTTAAGGCCGGCATAGTAGACGCCTGTATCCTACCACTCTGTTCCACAAAGTTTGAAAGCTTCCTACAGAGTAAGGTGACTTCCTCTGATGAAAGTGTCTTTTCCTTTAGAAGAAAGGCTTCCAAGTTTGCTGTGCAGAGTGCTAAGACACAAGCCATTAAATAATAGAAACAACTCAGTTCTATATTTGTGGTGTTTCTTTGCCATTTGAATTCTCAGGATTTTATTTAGTAAATTCAGTTCCTGGCAAACTCATAAGATTTTGTAGTCATTTTACCATGAAACCCAGAACTGAGTTTCACACAAGACCTTTCTAGATACCATCCCAGAGATACTGAATGCATGTGTGAGGAGAGAAAGAGGTATTAGGGTTACAGCTCCACACCAAACTCATACACAATGGGTTGGATCCAGCCAGATTTTTCACTTAACCTCACAATTCTCCTTCTGTTCCACATGTCTTTTCTCTATTGCTGTTGTCATTGCTGTCGAGTCATAGCTGATTTATGGTGACCCCATAGAGTTTTCAAGGCAAGAGACATTCAGATATGATTTGCCATTGCCAGCCTCTGTGTCACGAGCCTGATATTCCTTGGTGGTCTCCCACCCAAATACTAGCCAGGGTGGCTTAGCTTGTGTGAGTATGTAGGTCACTTAATCCTCAACATAGCCTTTTTAGTGGTCAAGAGGTCCTCCTCCCTTTTTTCCAGCAGGAAATCTGGTTGGATCCAAACCATTCATCTGAGGGTGTATAAAAATTTTGTATGTGCACACATGTGTATATCCCACCTGTGTACAGATGATGTAAGCCTGGATACTTTACTGCCACAATTCTACATCTCCCTCATATATACCGTGCCATCCTAAGCAGAGTTACACCCTTTGAACTCCACTGAAGTCAATGGGATTTGACAATCATGTGTATGTGTGTGTAAAGGGCCATCAAGTCACAGCTGACTTATGGCGACCCCAGCAAGGGGCTTTCAAGGCAAGTGAGAAGCAGAGGTGGTTTGCCATTATCTTCGTCTACAGTGTCTTCCTTGATGGTACCTCCCATGAAAGTACAGACCCTGCTTATTTTCTGAGATCTGATGAGATCGGGCTACACCATGCTTCCTTCCGTTCCTGACAAGCCTTACAAAAGTCAACACACCAAAATGTTTTTGGAAAGGTCTACAGCAGGGGTGTCAAACATGCAGCCTGGGGGCCACATCAGCCCCCAGAGGGCTTCTATCAGGCCCACAGTGCAACTGGTTATCTTCTGCTGCTTCTTCCAGTTCTGCTGCTGCTGCGTCATTGTAGGTTTGCAGCTTACAGATACACACCTGAACAGCATACTCAAGATTACAACAGCACAGACATTTTGATGCAATAATTCAGAGCAGGAGGTGTCAGTTATCAGACACTGTTAAATAAACAAAATATTGCAGGAGTGCTAATGTTTTAAGCACATTTTTATTTTAAGTAAAAAAAAAACCTTTGTGTTTGTGTCCTTTATAAAGTTTATATTTCCACTATCTGGCATTACATTTTATGACACACATGACCCGGCCCAACAACGTCTCATTTATGTCAGATCTGGCCCTCATAACAAATGACTTTGAAACCCCTGGTCTCCAGTGACTGACACAATCCTCACTGTAAATATGTGGCCCATCTGTTACATAATATAACAGCGCCATCCTAACAGTGCAAAACACCCTTCTAAGTCGATTGACACCAGTGGACTTAGGATGATATAACTCTGCTTAGAACGGCTGTGTAAATGCAGTAAGTCCTACTTACTACGTATCTGAATTCTCTTCCTAGTCAAGTTGCTAAGAAAAAAGATGCTGCTGTTGCAAATCTGCATGGACATTTTATATTTTTTTTCTTCTGATGCTTGGTAAGCTATAATGAAGGAGAACTGCAAGTTACATTAAAAAGGATGTCTTAAAATGAAAGTAATAAATAAAATAATGAAGTTTAGGTGAGGGCTTGATCACAAAAACTCATGAAGAATTAATGATTATGGCTGTATATGCAAGCCTTTCTCCATCGGGGTCAAAAGCATTATATATGCTTCAAGGTGTCACATGAAACTGGCCATGAAGGACCATTGTTTCTGTTATGTGTAAGGGAATGCAGACACACTTGGAAAGTAAATTATTTGTTGTTGTTGTTCAGTCGCACAGTCGAGTTCGACTCTTTGCAACCCCCATGGACCAGATCATGAACCAGGCCTTCCTGTCTTCCACCGTCCTCTGAAGTTGGCTCAATTTCATGTTCGTTGCATCTATGACACTGTCTAACTATCTCATCCTTTGCCGTCCCCGTCTTCTTTGACCTTCAATCTTTCCCAGCAACAGGGTCTTCTCCAGTGAGTGCTCCCTTCTCATTTGGTGGCCAAAGTAAATAGTCCAACATAAAAAGAAAAAAGTCACTGACAATCTTCCAGTGAAATCAGGAATCCTCAATGAATGATGGCAAACTAGATGAGACACCAGGGAACATCATAAAGATCCTCTCAAAATTATCATCATACGGGGAGAAAACCCAGATATGTCATAGTCCCGAGAACTGTGACATTAGTTTTGTAAAATCCAAGATTAATTCCTGCTTTGCTGCCTGGGCTAAACTATTCATATATATATGATGGTGTTGCATTCCAAAAGTATACCGAAGTGGTTAATATTTTATTTTCTAAACAAATATGGTAAGACAAGAAAAAGATGTGATGTTGAAAGTGCTTTTATGCGGTTGCCACACTTGCAAAGTCTTCTGGGTCATATGTTTGCTTTTTTAAACATTTGGTAAAAAGAATAAATGTCACGGGAAGGGACCCAGTCCATCTGGAATTAGCAGATTCCTCTCTGTTCAATTATCTCTTTCTTATGAACCAACTCATTTGCGTAAGTATTTTTATTTTCTTTTTGGTAAATATTGGAAAGGCATCAGGTGGAGAATGGAAGGGAGGTAAGTTAGTTTCTGATTCCGATCAGGAGAAATGCCAGCTGCCTTGTTTGCTCTTTGCTATACTCATTGCAGTATCTTCTGTCTTCCAAAGGCCTAAAATATGTGTTCACTTTCAAAGGGCATCTAAACCAGAAGCTTTCAAACTTTTTACCTCTAGGAAATCTTTTCCACATTGATTTTCTGCTCATGAAACCAATGTTGCAGAGAATTCTGGAACGATTCCAGGTTATGTACACAGTTCATGAAAGGTACTGGTTGGAGCTGGCAGGCTTCAACATGGCTATATAGCAACTGACAGCACACCCTATAGCAATCCCCAGATTTCTTTGCCAGATATAGTGGTTCCTCAGTAGCGAAAGAAAAAAGTAGCCAAGACGAATCGTGGAAGATGCAGATGACACGAAGCTGTTCAGGGTGGGGAGAACCATGGAGGATTGTGAGGCACTCCAAAGGGATCTGTTGAGGATGGGCGAGTGGGTGTCAATGTGGTAAATGGGGTTCAATGTGGCCAAGTGCAAAGTGATGCACACTGGAGCCAAAAATCCTAACTATAAATATATGTTGATGGGGTCTGAACTGGCAGAGACTGACCAAGAGAGAGATCTTGGAGTCGTAGTAGATTGCCCCCCCAGTTGGAATAACGAGACAGACAACAGTTTGGAAGTAAACAAGGGCCACTGTATTATCTATTTAACATAACATTGCGGCAAGGGACCAGCTAAGCGAGCATGGAACAGGCAATGCAGGTGTCACTCCCCTGACCATCCTCCTTTTTTTAAAAAAAAAAATATTTATTTTTTAAATTGTTTTACACAGATTTTACATATTATCTTTTAACCATGCGTTTTCATAATAGTTTTTTC
>NW_015174847.1:1873068-1893605 GCF_001447785.1 Gekko japonicus
TGCTTGGGGGGGGGACAACAGTGGGAGGGCTTCTAGTATCCTGGCCCCACTGCTGGACTTCCTGATGGCATCTGGTATTTTTGGCCACTGTGTGACAGAGTGTTGGACTGGATGCGCCATTGACCATATCCAACATTAGCTTCTCTTATGTTCTTGTGTTCTTAAGGTAAACTATCTTCCAGAGTTCCAAAACTGTCTGCTATTTCTGGTCTGTCCATTAAGGAACCTCCAATAGGCTTCCTAGGACCATCATGACTCCCAAGACTGTAATTTGAAAACCCAGATCTAAACACTTGCTGAACTATTTCTTATATTACATTAAACCATGGCTTAGGGTTGCCAACCGCCAGGTGGTGGCTGGAAATCTCCTGCTATTACAACTGATCACCAGGTGACAGAGATCAGTTCACCAGGAGAAAATGGCTGATTTGGAAGGTGGGCTCTATGGCACTATACCTCTTTGAAGTCCCTCCCCTCCCCAAATCCTGCTCATCTCAGGCTCCACCCCCACAAATATCCAGGTATTTCCCATCTTGGAGCTGGCAACTCAACTATGGTTAGCTACAATGTTACAAATTAACAAATCACAGCTTGTGACTGGCTAGTAAACCAGAATCTGAACCACAGTTTGAAAGGAGCTGACAAGCCAACATTGGAGCTAACTATGGTCTGAATGCTCAAATAATAATCACAAAGTGCTACACCTCCAAAGACAGCTTCACCATGGAGGTGAGAATGAGGTTATGATTAGGGTCTGTTCAGAAATGTTACTTGGTTGGTTTTGATTCATTTTTTCTTGTAGTTATCACATCTCAGTGGATTCCTTCTTCTGATGTTTCCATTGCTTCCAATGGAATGCGTATTTCTGGCTACAGACTTTTTTGTTATCCACATAACTGAGATGAAATTCTCATAAACTCTACTCATCAAGTGAAGGCCACATTTCAGGAAATAGAAATAAGTACTCCCTCCACTTCTTGGATGCAAATAAAATTCTCACTTGTACAGCAGGCCCAGGGAGGCATGAACAGGTATATGGATTATTCTTCCTTTCCCTGCATCCTGAAATTGATCCAGTGAAGCTAAATACCCCTCCCCTCACTACCTTACCTCATTGTGCTTAGTTGACTTCTGCATCTTTCTTCCAGCAAGGCTGAATTCTGGTATAAAAGCCAGGAAAATAATGCTTTAAGAACTTGAGTAACAAAGGAGAGCATTTAACTCCTCTTGTCCATTCACTCCAGTGTTGTTTAAAGACCTCCCCACAATGTCTTAATACGTGACTAGGAGATTGCTTCATGCCCTGCCCCCATTAAGATTTGGGGGGGAAGGTACAGCTGAATTAAAGATCCTACTGTCTCAGATTCTGAATGCATCCCAGCCATTTGAACAGCATGCAGGAGATTATTCAATTGGGGGGGGTCCTTCTCCTATCCATTGTCCACAATCCTTCTGTTCTGCTAGCTAGTGTTAGCCTAATTGCTTTGATTTCTTATCAATTATTGGGGAATATGAGTCATTTATAAGTAGCAATTGGCATAAGGGAGCGATCACCTTTATATACAGAGATCCCGCCTTTCCAGAGAACCAGTAACAGACACACAGGCTGGAGTTAGTTAAAATAAATGTCTATTACTGTAGTTTTCTGCACATTCAAACAATTCACAAACACACAAACAATTATACAGAGCTAAGACACTTAGAGAGATTGGGATAGCACATTCGCATTAGCAGGAGATTCGTTGGTTTGACGATATGTTACCTGATCCTGAAGAGATGAAGTCTTCCAAATGGAAAAATAGGGGAATTCTAGAAAAAATGGGGATTATGCGAGGAAAAGGGAGCATGCAGACTGAACCAGGAGAAAGCACGTGGAGACTTTGGCTGCAGTTCCAGAGTCTTGAGACAAGGTTGGTGGCAAGGTAGCTACAAGTTCAAGAGGCAGAGAGTATAGAGGTCGTTGAGGGGGGTAGAGAGAAAGCGTGCATTACCGCGTGGCCTCTTTTATAATGTGACCTTAGGAGGAGGGCTTAGCAGGTCCCCTCCCTTGGGTGACATAGGGGGGAGGTCTTGCTGGACACCTCCCTTGAGACAGCCCCTCTGTTGTCCATTCCAAGAAGTCACGTATGCAGTGGAGGAAGGGGGTCTAGGTTGGGCAATATTGAATGTTAATTAATCTGGTAACAGAGACACCTGGATGGCATGTTGAATCATTATTTATCACTGATTGCTCTCTTTGTCTTGAGGCTCCAGGTGGACAGGTGAGCCAATCCTTTTGTTAAGGGACTATGGAAGGTGTTCCTTCTGAAACAGAGTCACTTAATGGCGTTGTGACTCCATTTTAACCAGCAATGGTAAGCTGGCTGCTTGTGTAGTGCTTGTGGTGTGTATAGGAAGTCTCTGGAACAGGGCAACCTCTTGGAAACCATGGGCATATCATCTCAGGCATCTGCTGGTGTGTGTGTCTGGCATCTCACTCTGGTTACCTGGCATCATAGCCCTTTTACACCCTGGTGCACAGTTCATTGTTCATAAGAGAGCAAAAAGCTCCTTGCTGGCTAACACTAGTACAAACAAAACATTTTTCTGTCATCCCATAAAGGGGCTCCCATTGTCCCTACAGTGGCCTTTGCCACTATCTCTTGTTAGTCTGAGTCTCCTTTTATATATCCCTTCCTACTGGCAAAGCAGGCCATTAACCTGTTGCAGGGGGAGCAAAGCAATAGCCTGATTTGTCCCCCTCAGATCTGCTCACCCCTGACTACCTGACAGCTAGCACAAGCAAAGTGGTTGCCTCTGTCATCTTAGATTGGACTGCTTGTCACTGGGGAGGTTAAACATTTAATCCTAACTCCTCCCATCTATACAGCCCTGCATGCCTATCAATGGACCATGAGGTCGTGTCATTGTTGGTAGAAAGTGGAAAAGATGTATACAGCAGCATTTCCCAACTTTTTGGTATGGTTACCCAGAAGTCCAAGTTTACTTGGTATGGTGACTCATCCAGAACTGGCCCAAGGTTTTTTGGTGCTCTAGGCAAACTATGACCTCGGCACCCATCTAGTTCAGCATTCCATTTTCTACAGTAGCTAACCAGACATTTGTGAGAAACCAACACACATTGCAGAAAGGGTGCAGCTGCCCCCCCACTATGAACCCCAAGCAAGTGGCATTCTGACATACATAGCCTTTACACCCTAGCCTTGGACCATTCTCTATTACTTCCTGTGTAGAAAAGTTGATCTTTAGAAATTACATGTTTCCCTTGTGTGATTCCTAGAAGTTTCAGGTTGTCAGCGAGCTGCCATGGTGTTCTGCGTTAGTTGTACACCATGGCAGCTCGCTGACACAGGTTTCCCTTTGGAATGTATCTGGCTCGACCATTTGTCCAGATTGGCCCCATCAATCAAAAGCTCCTTGCTGGCTAACACTAGTACAAGCAAAACATTTTTCTGTCATCCCATAAAGGGGCTCCCTATTGTCCCTACAGGGGCCTTTGCCACTATCTCTTGTTAGTCTGAGTCTCCTTTTATATACCCCTTCCTACTGGCAAAGCAGGCCATCAACCTGTTGCAGGGGGAGCAAAGCAATAGCCTGTTTTGTCCCCCTCAGATCTGCTCACCCCTGACTACCTGACAGCTAGCACAAGCAAAGTGGTTGCCTCTGTCATCTTAGACTGGACTGCTTGTCACTGGGGAGGTTAAACATTTAATCCTAACTCCTCCCATCTATACAGCCCTGCATGCCTATCAATGGACCATGAGGTCGTGTCATTGTTGGTAGAAAGTGGAAAAGATGTATACAGCAGCATTTCCCAACTTTTTTGGTATGATTACCCAGAAGTCCAAATTTACTTGGTATGGTGACTCATCCAGGACCGGCCCAAGGTTTTTTGGTGCTCTAGGCAAACTATGACCTCGGCACCCATCTAGTTCAGCATTCAATTTTCTACAGTAGCTAACCAGACATTTGTGAGAAACCAACACACATTGCAGAAAGGGTGCAGCTGCCCCCCCACTATGAACCCCAAGCAAGTGGCATTCTGACATACATAGCCTTTGCACCCTAGCCTTGGACAATTCTCTATTACTTCCTCTAATCCCTAAGATTCTCACTCACTCTACTGACCATCAGGACATGTTTTACTTGATCAACATGTATACACAAGTGTATGGCACACAAGATACTACTTCCAGGGTCAGATCTTGGTTTCCAAGATACAAAACAGAGCAATGGAAAAGGCATGGGTGCCATTAAGGAGGGCTGGTTTGTGACCCACTTTTATGTCCTGACACACAGCTTGGGAAATACTGGTGTACAGAATTATCAACTGGGAGGATTCTGATTGGTGGCAACTTTGACAGACTCTTCCAGTTGGATGGCATTTTTTTCATGCACATAACCACTTGGGCATCTGTCCCCTTGACGCCCTGCCTACTGGTGAAGAAACTCAAAGCATCACTTCAGAATGATGGCCATATCTGAGTATATTCATTCATCACTGAATGTTGGAGACAACTGCAGTGATATCAACTATATTTAAGAACTGATGTGATTCCTGTCAGACCTTGATTTGTTATCTCCTGAATGCACAAGGGGTTATGAAGATGGTACAACAGAAAACAGAAATCACTAAGCTACTCTAAACCATTGGTTTACCTGCTGTACTTTTAGAAGCTCAATCCTTGGTACTGGGTCTAAGCTACAGCAAATGCAAACTATAGCTTGGTGTGACATCTGACAAGCCAGGGTGGTATTGCTGTTTCCAACTTTTTCATCCAAATGAAAAATGTAGATTAAAGTTCAGCACCAGCAGTCTTTTTTCTAGGATGCAAATGCTGTGGTGTTTTAATATTACAGTATTCTACTATTATTGGAGCACTGTTTTGTTCTGTTTTCAGCTTTTATCCTTTTGATTCTCCTGCTTGACCTTTATGGGGAAAAATAGACTAAAAGCAGATGGACATCTTTGCAGGTGCAGCATATCACCGTCTTATCTGTGTAAAAGTTTAATTTTTGCTTAGGGAAGGCAGGAGGAGGAGGAGGAAATGGAAAAAGTCTTTTTACCTTCTTCCCTGATGTACTGTAACCACCATGAGTATGATACTGAGGCCCAACCACCTGCCCTTTGGCTTCCTCTACATTTCCACCAATGATTTTTTTAAAGCTTTTTTTATTTTACCCAGCATTTCTTAGAGTACATCTGGAAGATCCTTGCCGGGTCACTGAGGAACTGACCAAGTGACAGCGAATTTACCAAATTGCATTAGGCAAGGGGATATTTGACATGGAAAAACTTTGCAGTGTATATGTTGCCAAAGCAAAACTCAGAAAACATGTATGCCTGAGTCATAATTGACAGTCGTCTTCCTGCTACAATCCATGTACGACCACTGAACAGCTGGTCTGTAATGACTCTCCCTGACCAGTGATCAGAGATGACTGAGTCATGTATCAAGGTATGCCAGTTCTACTACAGATCATAATTAGATACCTCCAGGTGCTGGAGCAACAATACTCTACCCTTTGCAGAACCATTTTGAGAGTTCGGGATCTCATCTGGAGGGTTACCCACATGTAGACTCCTGCACAGCACTTTGCAGTGCCAAATGAATTAATATGCATGCTACCTATTTTGTGTAATGTTAACTCTACACCATCCTAATTTTTTAACTGTTTTTAAACTTGGGGGAAAAAAACCACAGAAAGGTTTTTAGACCTTAACCAATATGTATTTAGTTATTCAAGGTGGACTGCTTGTCTCCAGTTGTTTCCCAAGAGCCCTTCAAGACAGTGGCTTATTGCATTAATATACTGTGGTTTGAGTCACCGACTGGTTTGTTTGCTGAGATGACTAAGTTGTCATTTTTAATTAGCTTTATGCTTTTTTTGCAAAGGCTAATTACTGCACTTTTTATCAAGATTAGTTGATTTCAAATGACAAGGGTGCCATGGTTACATATCTTAGAGAATTCTCCAACATACATAGTGATGATTCCAAAGTCCCTCTGGATTTTTTGTACAATAATTCCTGAAGCAAAAGGAGCAGTTAAGAGGAAAAAAACATATTAGCAAATACTATCAGGGAACAAAATGAAATGTTACAATACAATCTTGTACATCCTAATCACACATAGGACATTGCAAATATCCAGATAATCAGATCCAATAACTCTTGAAGCTTGTTGAAGAAGCTCCTATGAATATGGGGAAGTACTTTGCGCGTTGAGAGAAACAGAAATTCCATTCAACTTTTTTTTTGTGCTAGTGGGACTTCTACACCCCCCATAGACTTTAGCAATTCCAGTTTCTCTTTAAGATGAGTTTCAACTAAATTTGCACTTATGCATGCATACATTTATTTAGTACATTCAAATCCTAACTTTCATCTAAGGAACTTATACACAGTTCTCTGGTTCTCCATTTTATCCTCACAACAATCCTGTGAAGCAGGTAACATTGGGGGGGAGGGGGAGAGAGAGAGATGCCTTACATATGTGCATTGTCTGAATGAAATAGCTGTCTAGGTCTTGCTCATTAAAGTTTCTTATCATACCCCCCCACACTGATTGTATGTTATTTAACAGTACATGGATCAAGGAAAAGACCATGCCGCAGTGATACCTTCCTCCTCTATAGCCAATGGGAAGTGAGCCTGCCTTTGATGATGCAAAGACACAACCTCGGTTTTCTTGGTGATGGGAAAATAAATTGCAGTTGCATTTTTTGACATGTTTAATGCATACAGTTATACGAAGGAAATGTTCACTCTACTTCTGGTCAGTAAGCAACACATAAATACGTGTCAGAAGTGTGCTAAGCCTGAATTCTCTCAGGAGTTCATCCTGAAAAAGGAAAATTCAGAATGATTTACTGTCTACATCTGCAGTTCTTGCAGCTTCATCAGTTTCTACTATTGGGGGGGGGGGATTTGTGGCATCAACAAGCCTCCTAGCAGGCCTGCTGCAGAAATGCACAGCTCGTTAACGGATGAGAGGATGAGGCAAAAATGGAAGGGAAGGTATGTGGTGAAATTATTTCAGGCCCTTCCCTCAGCACCTTTTGCTCCATTCTCCAGCTCACACCTTACAACCCCCTTCTTTGTTGCTCCCCATTTTGGGAACAGCCTCCTCACCTCTGCTTAGTCAGTATCATTCCCATTCTTACACTACAAACCTCTGGTGGGAAAAAAAATAAGAGGAAGACCACAGAACACTATACCCACATTTATAAACTGTCACAGAAACAATGAATAGTATGGCATTATTAATACATAGCTGCCAGCATTGTTTGGCCTATATTATTAAGGCAAGAAGGAAATTAGAGCTGATCCACATGCTTTAGAGAATTATGTGGCACAGCCCTTCTGGTAATCTGCCATCCAAAGTGGTGGTGGTGGTGGAAAGTGCTGCCAAGTCACAGCTGACTTACAGCAACCCCATTGGGGTTTTCAAGAGAAGAGACATTCAGAGGTGGTTGGTCATTGCCTGCCTCCGTGTCATGCCCCTAGTATTCCATGGAGGTCTCTTATCCAAATGTCCCTGCTTAACTTCTGAGATCTGATGAGATCGGGCTAGCCTGGGCTATCCAGGTCAGGGCACCATCCAAACTGCAGGTCAGGAATTGGATTGCACTGGCTTGCTCCATATGGGGAGCTTCCTGATATAATACTTCTCCCTGACATGCTAGGTTTCCATAGGGGTCAGGGGGTTTACATGTGTTGTATACTGAGTTAATTACATCAGCCCAAGCGAGGCCATGCAGTCTAGCACACCATCGGGTGCTAGAACAGTAGAAGAACCGGATCCTAGGGCAGACCAATTGGAGGGCCTAGGTTCTAGAGGAGACTGATGATGGACTCCTCCACTGTAAATAGCCTATCACTGGTGTTGGGGTGTGTGTTGGGTGTGGCGTACAGCAGGGATATAATCGGGGCTCGGATCTTGCTAGTTTGTCGTTCACTTTGCTTGCTGATCACTACTCAATGCCGCCGAACTCAGTACATTTCACTGACAATGAGGGTGGGACCCCAATGAGCAACCCTGACTCTGACTCAAGCACCGCACCACGCACCGCTCCCCAGGACATCGTACCCCGCATCGCTTCGGGAGTCATGGCTGCCACTCTGGGAAACATCATGGCGTTTGACCCCGCTGACCCTGAGTTCTGGGAAGCACGGGTAGATGAGTTTCCAGTGGCCGAGGACGCCCTCCTAACCCAGTTTGTCTGGGGTGTCCGAGACCCAAAGCTCCGCCGCAAACGCGTTGGAACTGACGAGCTCATGCTGATGAAGGCTTTCAAGAAGTCGCATCAGGATTGACAGATCTGCACACTAGACTTTCACCGCAGCAGCTTCAGATTCCTTGAACGAGGAAGATGTGCAACAGATATGCTGCCCGGCCCGCAAAGATTTGAAACCAACCCCCTCTACAACACCAGCAAGGCAAGCCAGGATACAAATTTAAGGTAAATAATAAATAAATAAATAAATCGCTCTCAAGAAGCTGGATGTGGTAATGTACAATGAGCTAATCAAGGCCCTGACCGATTATTTCATGCCAAAACCGTCCAAAATACCTAAGCGCATGGACTTTGTGGCATGCTCTCAGAGATCCGGAGAAATGGTTGCCGTCTTCATGGCCGAACTCCGCAGGCTTGCCATCGACTGTGAGTTTCCAGTGGTCGAGAATGCCCTCCTAACCCAGTTTGTCTGGGGCGTCCGAGACCCAAAGCTCCACCGCAAACTCGTTGGAACTGACGAGCTCACGCTGATGAAGGCCCTCCGCCTGGCTGCAGCTTTCGAGGAGTCGCATCAGGATTGACAGCACACTAGACTTTCACCGCAATGGCTTCAGACTCCTCGAACGAGGAAGACGTGCAACAGGTATGCTGCCCGGCCTGCAAAGATTTGAAACCAACCCCCTCTACAACTAGTGCACAAGCGGCTTGCACCAGCTGTGGGGAGGTGTGTGAACACTGGACCTGCCACCTCCGCGACTTGGTATGCTGAACCTGTCTTTCATTTTGCTTGCTTTAATAAACATGAGCTGATCCCTACTCAACGCCTCAGAAGTCAGTACATTTCAACATGGTAAGGGGATTTTTACTATGTGAACACATGAAGCTGAACTAATTCTGTTCACAAGATACAGTGAACAGATGTAAAATCTGGGTACAGTGTACACTTTCCTTTATATGTATGTTGAGTAATTCTCATGTTCAACACATGTGTGATTTAAGTTGCATATTTATTCAGGAATTGATCCTTAGTTTCATTTGTAAACTGAACATGTACTGGCTCTTTCTTACAAACAGATGCACACATTGACAGCACACTAGACTTTCACCGCAATGGCTTCAGACTCCTCGAACGAGGAAGACGTGCAACAGGTATGCTGCCCGGCCTGCAAAGATTTGAAACCAACCCCCTCTACAACTAGTGCACAAGCGGCTTGCACCAGCTGTGGGGAGGTGTGTGAACACTGGACCTGCCACCTCCGCGACTTGGTATGCTGAACCTGTCTTTCATTTTGCTTGCTTTAATAAACATGAGCTGATCCCTACTCAACGCCTCAGAAGTCAGTACATTTCAACATGGTA
Organism: Gekko japonicus; assembly: GCF_001447785.1. Taxonomy (NCBI): domain Eukaryota; kingdom Metazoa; phylum Chordata; class Lepidosauria; order Squamata; family Gekkonidae; genus Gekko; species Gekko japonicus. The sequence continues at coordinate 1,882,669 of NW_015174847.1, forward strand.
AGGGGATTGTGAACACATGAAGCTGCCTCATACTAATTCTGTTCACAAGATACAGTGAACAGATGTAAAATCTGGGTACAGTGTACACTTTCCTTTATATGTATGTTGAGTAATTCTCATGTTCAACACATGTGTGATTTAAGTTGCATATTTATTCAGGAATTGATCCTTAGTTTCATTTGTAAACTGAACATGTACTGGCTCTTTCTTACAAACAGATGCACACATGCACATGCAGGATGTGCATGTATTAACTGTAGCATGTGAACAGGATTACTGAGTCAGGCAATTTGTCTTTTAAGGTCAGCATTGTCTATTCTGATTGGCAGCATCTCTCCTGGGCCTCTGTATAGGTCTTTCATATTCCTATCTGAGCTTCTTCTTTTTTTAAAGCTAGAGATGCTAGAGATTCAACCTGGGGCCTTCTGTTTGCAAAACAGATGAGTCACAGCCCTTCCCAAGAGAGGAATGTAAAGATAATTTCATTAAATAAACCCCTCCCCACAATCTGAAGTGCTATGTTCAAAAGAGGACTATCCCCCCGAATGTATAAGGTTGAGTAAATTTATGTGCATATATATTGTTTGCATGATGGTAATTGCAATCATCACTTGATGGCCTCTTTACCTGACATCTCCAGGACCATCCAACACATGATGAATCAGCATAGCTAATTAATTACTTGTCACCTGAGCAACCTGTCATCAAGTGACAAGTTATCTCTTAAACTCCCAGGGAATTTATCTTGATGATATTCTTGCTTATTAGGAAACTAATAGTTTGCAACAAAACCAAACCTTCTGCACATCCAAACTAAGTTCTTGACATCTTCACAGTACATGTGGAACTTAAATATCTAGTATAAATAAATGATTCTGCATTCCCTCCTGATAACATATGCCCATGCAGAGCTCAAAATTAGAGGGAATATGAAGTGTTTTATTAATTGCATGAATGTTGATTGTTAAAATAGTGCACTAATTGGCAATATCTGTGTGTGGTAGGCTTTCTCAATATGTGTTAGATTACATTAACTAACCTTATGTCCTAGATATCAGACATTAAGCATTTTGTAAGAGTAATTGTTAAACTGAGCATAATTGGCTTATACAGTGTATAAATATAAACCAAAAGTGGTCAAAAGAAAGTATACAGAATGTTCAGCAGCAATGGCTTGAGGTAGAGCTGAGGTGAGACATGTCCATTTCAGTCTGTCTGTTTTCAGTATATATTGACATGTGCTAAATAAGCAGTGAGAGTCTCATCCCCAACCTATTAGACCAGGTGTGACAGTCATATTTTAAATAAGGCACAGGACATTGATGAGTTTCGGCCAGATCATTTCTCCATTGCATGCTTCAACCCCATGGTATGGGGTGTTGGGGCAGCTATTTACATTGACTCCCATTCCCCATTGCAGGGTTTGCTGCAAGTTACCATGCCCACTCTCTCTACAGAATAATGTAGGATTACCTGGTTGTCTTTTGGGGCCCAACAATTATCTATTTATTTCTTATTGGCATGGAAGGAGCCTAGGTAGAGCTGAGATGAGACATGTCCATTTCAGTCTGTCTGTTTTCAGTATATATTGACATGTGCTAAATAAGCAGTGAGAGTCTCATCCCCAACCTATTAGACCAGGTGTGACAGTCATATTTTAAATAAGGCACAGGACATTGATGAGTTTCAGCCAGATTATTTCTCCATTGCATGCTTCAACCCCATGTTATGGGGTGTTGGGGCAGCTATTTACATTGACTCCCATTCCCCATTGCAGGGTTTGCTGCAAGTTACCATGCCCACTCTCTCTACAGAATAATGTAGGATTACCTGGTTGTCTTTTGGGGCCCAACAATTATCTATTTATTTCTTATTGGCATGGAAGGAGCCTTGGCTCACATGCTCCACATTAGGGGTCTGCAATTCCCCCCCAGCATTTTTCGGTTTGGGTCTATTGGACTCCCCCCCAAAATTGGGATTCCCCAAAAATCCTGGATCCCAATAGCGGTAAAGTATTAGGATCCAGGATTTTTCAGAAATCCTCAATTTTTTTCTTAATCTAATAGACCCAAGCAGAAAAACAAACACACACACACAGCAGGAAAGCCACCCAAAAAACAGCTGAGCAGTGGGTACACACTGCTCCCGCTGCTCAGCTGTTTTGGGGCTTTCTTCTGCAGTCTCTTTAAATGGAGTACATTTAAAGGGACAGCAGAAGAAAGCCTGAAAAACAGTGAGCCACTAGGAGGCTCAGCTGTTTTGGGTTTTCTTCTGCAGTCCTGCAGTCCCAAAAAACAGCTAAGCCAGGGGGAGTACCTGTTTTCTTGGGGAGATAACATATACTGCAATTTATGATAGTGTCCTAAATGGGCAGATTTAATCTATTGACTAAAAGTCACTTGGATAAGATAATTGTTTACCTCCCCCCCTCCTCAAAAATATAGAAGGATTGGAGTGGGGAAAGTATGTCAGGATGTTGTTCATGGACATTGTACTGCCAAGTTATCTGAAGGCCAAATGACATAGAGAGGCATGTGATCTTACCCTGACATCTCATTTTCAAGTGTCTAAACTAGAGGTGTGAAGGCTTGGGGGGAAAACCTTCCAGAAAATTTGAGGTAGAACCTCTTTCCCAAGGCCTTTTTTCCTCCCGACATCTCATTTTCAAGTGTCAAAACTAGAGGTGTGAAGGCTTGGGGGGGGAAACCCCCCAGAAAATTTGGGGGGGAACCTCTTTCCCAAGGCCTTTTTTCCTCCAGGGAGATGTGAGGGAGCTCTTTGTACTCTCCCCAGCTGTGATTGAGTGGATTGGAAATTTAGATATTAGTATTTAGGGGGATTGCCAAATCGGTCTGCATACCTGTTGTATCAAGTTGGTTTCGTATTGTATATTATTGTATGCTTCCTGTGTGTAATTCTACCATACAATAAATAAATAAATAAATTTCAGTTTTTCAAATTAACTGGGGGAAAAACCTCTTATGAAATATTTTCTCTTTTAGAATGAGTGAAATACAAGATGGGCATGCTATAGATTTATTGAGCTCTTAAATCCAAGATGCATTTCTGCATCTAGAAGCATACTAACTGCTTCTCAGCAGTTGGTGCCTTCTGTTGTCCTTTTGGCTTGAAGTGGTTGACCTTTTCACCTCTTCCTCAAATCACTGTTACACATTTACCCACAGACTGGGTAAAAAGTATCTTATTGCTTGCTGGATTATTGGATTACAGGAGCTTGCTGTGGCATCAGCGTGACCAGGTTGCTGGGGTGGGGGATTGGGGGGGGGTACTGCAGAAATGGATGGTGGGTGCTGCCCCATGCACCCCACCGCTGGCTACAGCCCTGCCCAGAGTTGTATTAGGGCCAAACAAGTTATCACATACAGATGGATATGCTGTTACTCTATGATCCCCTTTTAAAACAGAAAAGTCAGATCTGGAGGGGCAGTTGCACATCTCAACCACCCTTTTGAAAGTGGATTTTCATTCTTAAAAAGGGATTATGGGATAATGTCATATTCATCTAATTAACAGAAGCCAAGGAATACTTTTTATTAGGACCAACCAAAACTGCACAAAACAGTGTACAAACTTTAAAGTTCTCCAAGACTCTTCATTAGGCTGGATTTTAAAAAAGGGGGTGGGGGGATATGTCTCAGGTCATGATCTTAAGACTTTGGCCCTTTTCAAACTGCCTTTGTATTCCATTTTAGTAAATGGTTGCTAACAGATATTTTGTGTCATTTCAGACAGACCTGTTTTAGTAACCAACTGCGATTGGAATTTATTTACCTGTTCACACAAACCCACTTGTGTCTGGCTAGCAAAGTGTGGTTGGGCCATTCTTGACAAAAATTGCTTTCTTCCATTTTCACTTTTCTTTACATTTCTGAATCACTCTCATGTGCTGTTTAAAATGCCTGTAGCACTTCCTACAATGCTGTTTTTTTCCTCACCTTTTTTAACAGTACGATCTTCCTTGGAGGGTTGTTATTTTTTTACATTCTAAGGTGATCACTATAGCACTGTATATATACACAAGAGAGTGTTGTCATAGCTCCTTTCCAAAGATTTCTAGTTCTCTTTCACGAAAGGTACTTTTCTTAGTATATTTTAGCAACAACACAGGATCTTAACAGAGTTCCCTAGAAAATAGCTCTTTTTTGGAATTGCTAGATTTCTCCCCTCTTAAAATCTAGTTTCTCCCTTCAGAACATTGTAACTTTCCACTAAATCCTAAGGTGTCTAAAGCTTATTCCCTTTACCACAGTTCCAGGTTCTCCTCAGAGCACAACCCCTTTTCACTGGCAGGAATCATTCTTTTCTCTAAGAAGCAATAATCCTTTTCTGTTTGTTTTGATTGGGAGTTACAACCTAACAACCCAATCATCCTTGCCAAATCTCTCTTCCATTATTTGTTGTCTGTGTAAAGACTCAGAATTGCAGTTCTCCCTCTGAGTAGTTCTAATACTGTTGGGTACCTCTCTGCAGAAGACCCTTTCTAACTAATCCTGTCAGAACACTGACTCCAGTTATCACTTCCTCTAGTCAAAAGATGAAAGACCCTTTCTCCTCCAGAACAGCTGATATAATTGCTCTCAGCTGATGCTGGCCAATCAGAGAGAATGTAGAGCAGCCAATAAAGTAAACTCTCCACTCCAGGGAAGATTAACTCCTGATCTCCCGGATTCTCTGAAACAAGCAGCATCTCCCCCCCCCCCGCTTTCCTGTGCAATACGTCACAGCATTGAAGAAAAATGCCTTGCATTGCTTAAATTTGGAGCAGCACTGCTGAGCTGTTCTGAAGTATTCCTGGGCTTCCAGGGAAACTGACACCCTGCTGAAGAGGGACAAAGTGGGTGCTTCCCATCATCCTGGAGTCTTGTCCCCCTTCAAAAAGGAATGTCCATCATCGCCTCAACTGAAGGCTGCCATTTTAATGAATGTGCTGCAACAGTTCCCCACCTTTTTGCTGGAGCATTTTAATGCTCCCATAGGAGCCTGCACTTTAATTGGACACTTTCAAAAAGTTTGCAGGACAAGAGAGGCAGCATGGACTCTCACACTCTGGTTTTTCAGGAGGATAAGGGAAGGCTGCTTGGATTTGGGGGGGGGGAACCTATTCCACCCCCTTCCCCTTCCCAATCACATCTTCCAGTCCTGCAGAAAGTCTTATTCAGGACAAAAAAGTTTAACCAGAAGCAAGGCTGCTTGGATTTTTGAAATGCCTGTCCACCCCCTTTCCCTTCACAACAGGCTTCCCAAGTACTACCATGATTTGGCGGGGGACAAAGACGTCTTCGCAGGATCATTCCTGTGGGGACAACAGACGTGCTGCACCATGCCATCACCAGGAAGTAACACTGGGCGAGGCTCTGGCAATGGGGCCAGAAACTCAATGGTACCATCGAGTTTTCAGCCCCATTGCCAGAGCGTCGCCCAGTGTCATTTCCTGGCGACAGCATGGTGCGTTACAAGGAGAAATGTTCCTGCTGGGGAGCATATGTCCCCCGCCGGATTGCGGCAAGTACTTGTCAACCCTACCTCACAATTGCATTTTCCAGCCCTGTAAACAATCACCAGGTTTCCAGCTGTATCCAAGTTTCCCTGAATTACAGATGCCAGCCTCCAGGTGAGACCTGCAGATTACCTGGGAATACAGAGATCAGTTCCCTTGGAGAAAATGGATGCTTAGGAGGTCATACTCTGTATGGCAGTTTACCCCATTGAGGTCCCTGTCCTCCCCAGGCTCTATCCCCAAGTCTGCAGGAATTTTCCAACCTGGAGCAGGCAACCCTACCCTCCACCCCCACCTCTCTATCCAGGAAGGATATGGTGACCCTTCCAGGGACACAAGAGTGTTATCAGACCTGGGTTGCATGCACACACATACTCACACAAATGCCAGAGAATAAGAAAATGTTGAGTTGTAAATACAAGATAAAATTTTATTAAAGTACATAAAAGGAAAAGATAACATCCCCCACCCCCACACAAATGAAACCTTCCCCCATGCAAACTGTGTTAGTGGGGTGGGGGGGACGACATAGCCCTTAACAGTTACTACTGAACCAGTTAGTATGAAACACTAAGTTGTTAGTAATAAATCTAGTTAGAGAAAGCAGTCACTGTAGACGAACAATGTTACAAGGTTAAATGGTTATAGAAGTTAAATGTAAGAAAAAAAGGTTAAAGGCTATGCATGGTTAAACATAAAATGCATCAAATACCGCACAACTTTCCCCTGTGCCTTACGCCTGTGTTCTGACAGTATTTCTGGGGAGGGGGCACATAATATTGATATTTCCAATGAGTCTAGGGGCCCTGCTGAATTTCTCTTCTCCTCACATAAGTTATGCAGCGCTACACACGTAGTAACCATAAGTGTGAAGTTATCCTCTCTTAGAGGGCTTTTTCTGGTCAGGCATCCACACCTAGCCTTTAGTCTTCCAAAGGTTCCTTCAACCACAAACCTTGCTCTGGGGAGGGAACTATTGAATATTTTCTCCATCCTGCCAACCAGTATTCTGTAGGGGGTCATAAGCCATCGCGAGACTGGATAAGCCCCATCAGGAATCATAAGTGTGTGGGGGAGGATTGTGTTTCCATTCAGTTTTAGGATGGGGTTGCCTGAAACAAACACCCCACCATCCATTGCCTTGTATAGCTTTGATCCTCTGAAGACAAAGTCATCATGATTTTGGCCACTGCATCCCACCTCCACATCAGTGAATCTCCCTGTGTGGTCCACGGCGCCCTGCAGTAGAACTGAATAGGTGTTTTTCCAGTTCTTGTATTCCTCAGCCCGATCGACAGGAGGTGCCACAGGTATGTCACAGCCATTGAGCATTCCAATACAATGGGGAAACCCAAGTTTTGCAAATCTGTGTGGGAAATAACAGCAATGAAATTAATTGTAGGTTTTCCATTTCAAACCAGGCATTGTAGCTACCAGTTATTTGTGAAATTATCTTTGGTATAGCCATAGAAATGGGGAACAGAGAAGAGAACCAGACCCACAAGTTAGGTGCATCAGCATTACATTGTACTAGTAAAAATGCCAGTAGACAATAATGAAGGTATCTGTCATAGAAGTAGCTGGGAGAGATCTATGGCTACCCATTCTACAGGGTTGTTGTTCTGGAGCCACAAGAGCATATTTAGTAAAGTTATTTCAAATCCCCCTTTGGGTTAGTAGTGAATCTGCACAAAAATGAAAAGTGGAAATGGGAGGGGGGGAGATCCAAACCTTTACTCTTATGCATTTTAATCCAATGCACATGGCTAGAGGCCATTATAGAAAACAATATGTGTAATATGGTTAAAATACAGGGACATTACTCACCATTCCAACTTTGCCAAGGCACACGGTCTTTTTAAACATTTCAGAAATTGCTATGCACAACTCTTTGACTATCAGAGAAGCCATTGACAGCCCTATGCCAAACTGTTGACACAGTTCCCTGATCAGTGAGGTACCTCAGAGCAATCCCTGATCTCCCCCCCCCCCAGGAATAGAAGGGCACATGTAGGTGTCTTGGTGCTCCAAGCAATGCCTCAGGGTGTCAGCAATTTCAAAGAAAGTGGCCTGAGACATCCAGAAATTGCCAGCCACTGTTCACCACTCCATCTCCCCATCACATGGTTGTTCCACCAGTCCTTGCTGTGGGGTTCGACCCACCAGTGATAAGGGACTATATGTGCTGATAAGAGTAATGCCTGTGCCCTCAAAAATGCTCTCCTGCTGTACTGGAAGACACACCACTTGCCAATTGCACCCAGGGGTTCGACCCACCAGTGATGAGGGACTATATGTGCTGAAAAGAGTGATGCCTGTGCACTCAAAAATGCTCTCCTGCTGTACTTGGAAGACACACCACTTGCCAATTGCACCCTAGATCTCTGTACAAACGGATGAAGTATGTGCAGAAGCACTTCATAAAAGTTAACTGTGCTGTTGATCATCATCATAGTTTTCTCCAGCATACGTTAAACCACAGTACAGATAGAGAGCATGACTTGAAAAATCAATAGCCTCACAAATATCTAGACAAACCACTGGCCAACTTCAACCCACAAAGAGAAGAATTTTGCCTCCCTGAGATATATACCTGGGAACCACTTGGCAACAAGTCACTTAGCAGCCAATCACATCTGGGCATGTATGGTGAACATCAGGATGTTTGCTACAGACAACTTCTTAAGTTAGCAATGTCTGTCACACCAGTCACTGATGCCCTGAGTACCTGCTGCCCAATAAGCTACTTCTCTCCTCTTGTTTCCAGGTGACAACAGCCACAATTTCACTGCCTCAATACAACACTTGACATGCTCAATGCAGTCAATGCATCTCAATGGCACCACTATAGCACTATAGCAATTTAGCGCTATAGCACTTGCCTTAGAACATTTTAAAAAATCTTCAGAGAAAGATTGCATGGTGAAAAATGGCAGGAGGGGGAAGCAGCACTGTTTGAAATGACCATAGCGCTTCAGAGATGTCTTATTAACAGAAGGAAACTTGCTGCATGAAACCCCCATCACTGTATCACTTTACTTGAAATCGGGCCAACAATGAATAACATCCAGTTTAGAATAGTAATGTGAAAAGGACCAATGTCTTGTAATCATCTTGTGTGAAATACAGCTGTATGTAAGAAATTGTTTGGTCCTAACACAATTACTTTGCAGTGTGTTCATTGAGTGTTCCTATATTTCCTAGGTTAAAGAGAGTATGTTTTGGCAATTGTAATGGAATTTAGAAAATCCAACAAACTTCATCAGTTGTCCAAGAACTGCAGCATGCCAAATGTTGACACCGAATCAAACAGTGCATAAACTATACTTACAGTTTTAATTAAAAAGAAAACTGATAAATTACTTATACTCTGGTTTTCAAAAAATGACTATCTGTTATACAAACTCATTTTTGTATCTAATGTGGTATCTCTAGCACATGAAATAGTCTCCAGATTAATTTTATCATTGAGGGAATTTATGCCATAAATACTTGTATATCATTAAAAACTCCCCCCCCCCAATTCTTCCCAAGCAAATTCAATCAGATTAACAAAACCATGCCATTATATAGGGGTGAGGAGGCTTAGCAAATGAGGTGTCCACTGGAAGTAGATGGAAAAATTGACAATTAACAAAAATTAACCAGAAGGAAATTGCTTATGAATTTTTAAGAAACAAAGGTTAATCTAAAATGACTACCAACCCTTGAAAGGTTAACTGTCAGATTAAATAACAGGGACACACAGTGGTCACTGGTACCTGAGGGAATAAAATTACTTACTCCACTTCACATAATTTACAAAGAGATTATCTCCTCTGTGTCTCTGGTTAACTTAGGGGAAGAAGGTTTTATATTCCATAGAAGGCTTTGCTAATCTAGCAAGCAGCCCCTGATTGGTCATGAGAGAGCCTGAGCTAAAGGGTATACATTTCCAGTAATGTAAAACTAAATTAGAGAACAGCCAAAAGTTATTACACTAGGGACTGTGGGACTATGGGGAATAATAAAAATCAGGTTACCCTAATTTCCTTTGAATAACTAAATATATACATAAGTCATTATTACCTTCAAAAGTGCAAGATTGCGTTCTAAACTAAAACCTTAGGGGAGGAGAAAACCAAAACAGCTATTGAGGGGAAAGGAGCTATTGAGGGGAAAGGAGTGAACTGTAAACTGTAATTCCTGTTTAAGAATTCCTCTTTAAGAATTGGTTTTAACATGGGTTATAAATGCAATACCCTTTTGGATATATTTTATAGGATTCCTAAGGAAAATAAGTTTTATGTTGATGAAAGGACTATACAGTGAATCTAGTGAAAAATCACAAAGAACTTGCAATGAGGATGTTGAACTGTGGACTGTTATGATACCTGATAAAGCTGGTGGAGTCTATCTAACTATGGTTGGGGTGAGTGTGATGGATACATTGTCACTATGGAAAAATACAGATGACTGACTTGCCTTGTTAGAAATGTGAGGTGTTTGCTTCCTTTTGAAATTTGTGCTGCAGTTCCACAATACCTTGATAATATTCTGCAGTAGTTGCCATGGACTCATACCACAGCTGTGGAATGAAGAGGTTCTACCTATCCCTCTATACATGGCTAGAATATTTTGTAGCTGTTTCTTGTATCTTTATTTAATATTTAAATAACAATCCGTAAAATTATTGACAGTAGGGCTTATTTTAACCTCCTATGAGGTTCTTCTCTCCAAGGGATTTTGCTTTATTTTTAAAAATTGCTTTAAAAAGGTCTCCATTGTGTACAAAAACCAAACTGAAAACAACAACAAACCCTCTTCAAACAAAATTATGTGTATATACTCCACCCAGCTCACTTATTGCACAACTACAAATAAACATATCTTCAGAGACATCAGGGTATAGTTTCTTAGTAGGCTTCCCATTTTCATACATAGGGCAGGGAATTACCAGCCCCCCACTCAATCCCAGTTTACCAACCCAGAGGAATTGAAGAGCAGAAGAAAAATTGCCCTCCACATAGTGACGCTCTATGAATTTCTCCAGTCTCTATGCTAAAGACCATAGAGACTGGAGGGCAGCCTAGAATGTCACCTATAAGTAACATCAAATCCTACCCAAGCCTCATTTTCCCCAGTAGAGTTGCCAGCTCCTGGTTGGAGCCTGGAGAGGTGGGGTTTGGGGAGGGAGAGGGTATGAAGCCATAAAGTCCATCCTCAAAAGCAGCTGTTTTCTCCAGGATATCTGATCTCTGTCATCTGAAAGTTAGCAACCCAACTCTTCAGGCACCCCCCCCCCCTCCAATTTCCTGGCATTTGCCAAGGTGGTGTTTGGAAATCCCCCCAGGGTCACCCCTCCTTCAGGGTCCCAAGGGTTACAGACTAAGAGTCATCCGCGTTTTCTTTCTATCTAGACACCCTTAGGTGGGCCTCT
>NW_015174847.1:1893629-1909912 GCF_001447785.1 Gekko japonicus
TCTTTCCCTCCACATAAACTCTTTTACTGACGGTCTTCTATTTCTCTTACATTTTGCTCCCTGACTCCCCACAGGGATGTGATGGTATTTTGTTCAGTACCTTCACCATGAATCACCAGATCACCATTCCCTCTGGCATAGGTGGGAATGCCCCATTCTCTTCCAGAGACTTCCTTGTGTCAATGCTTGTGTCTAGGGTTTCCAGGTCTGGGTTGGCAAATACCTGCAGACTTTGGGGATGGATCCAGGAGAGGGCGGGCTTTGGGGAGGGGAGGGGCTTCAGCATGGTAAAATGCCATAGAGTCCATCATTCCAAGCAGCCATTTTCTCCAGGGGAGATGATCTCTGTCAGCTGGAGATCAGTTGTAAAAGCAGGAGATCTCCAAGCTCTGGCAACCCTACATGCAGGGGTCATTTCCTGCAGGAGCGCACAGGAGCGGAGCTCCGGCACTAAAGAGCCCAGGTGGCGGGCACATGCAACAAGCCCCACCCCCTGCTCCCAGCAACCCTCAGTCAGAGCAAGAAGCAGCCAAGTAACTTGCAGAGTGCCCCCCGGCCTCCCAGTCCAAAACAGCCCAGTGGCACCTTTAAAATCAAGTTTTATTCAGGTACAAGCTCTCCCTCCTCTGCGAGGACAGATCTGCAGGTTCCCCCCCCCCATAGCTAGCAATCCAAAACAGTCCAGTGGAGCCTGAACAATGGGTGTGTCCTTCTGACACACTTCCAGTGATGTCAGGGGGTGTGGCATATGCAAATAAGTTATGCTAATGAGTTATGCTAATGAGCCCCTGCACCTATTTTTCTACGAAATGACCCCTGCCTACATGTCACCCCTCACCCAAGTCCTTCTCCTCTCTGGTGGCTCCCTCAGCACTGCCAGTCTCTTCTTCCTGCAGCCCCAATTCCTTTTGAGTTTCCTCTGGCTGCTGGAGCAACTCCTACCCTGCCAGCAGTGGCACAATGCAACTTCCAGCCTGGCTTTGTTTACATTTGGCTGGGTCAACGGAGGCAGCAGGCCAATGTCCGGTTCAGGCGGGGCTGCTTTCTACTCAGACATATAAATCCATGCTTTGGATGGTATTTTGGACTATAGGGGAAGATGAGGGATGTTTGATCTGCTGATGGAAATAGCAGGAGAAATGTTCCATGGAATGCAAGGCAATATGTGGAAAGGAGAAAGAATGGGTGGAGAGTATTCCCTGGCCAAGTAGAGACTGATCAGTGAACGAAAAATCCATTTTGTTGGGCCTGGCAACTCTACTTATGACTTCTGGTGGAGATCCTCCATAGGTATTGAGGGTTAGGGAACTGTGGAAGCCCTGGCAGATTCTGGTGTTGCCTGGCTATTCTTCAGAAGAGAAGTCTATTTCAGAATTCTTCTGCTCCCCTCAGATGGGAAGCATCTTCTAAGGTTTAAGTCTGGATGAGTCCTAAAATTTGGTGGATTAGATACTCTGACCTGTGATGACATAAGATTCCCAAACACCTTCCAGATTTGTGTGCATATTCCCTCATAAACTTGGCTCAAAATGACCCCAGAATTATGTGAATAATTTGTAAAGTACACTATTGGATAAGAGGCAATGAGGCTAAAATTTAAGTAACTTGAGAATGGGGCTTTGTGGGTTTCCTTTTTAGGCCTTCGTCCTTCTCCTATGTTGATTGTGATGGAACAGGCCTGCTTGACCTACAGACCCCGTTCTGTCCATTTCCCTCCATTGGGTTGCCAAGTCCTGGAGGGAGCTGTTCCTCTTCCTCTCACTAGGGTATTCATTGTCACCACCTGTTCATTTTAGGGGTCCTGAATGGGAGAAACAGGACTTTCAATTCCCCTTCCCAGTTCTGAGGCCTGGCCTCAAGATGTCTTGATACCCAGTGTCTGGTTACCACAGAGACCAAATGCAGCTTTGGGTTTCCCCTGGAGGATTGGCCACTTGTACCCTGACCTCTTCCCTCCCTAGGGTTCCCAAATGGCACCGGGGGGCGGGGAATCCCCCGCTTTGATGGCCCGATTTTCGATGTGACAAAAATCGGGCCCGGGGGAAACCCCACCCCCGCGTGCGCATCACCCGGAAGTGATGTCACACGCTGGGGGCGGGGCCACGCCATTTGAGGGGAAAACAAAGAGTTTCCCCCTAAAATGGCGTGGCCCTGCCCCAGCGTGCGACGTCACTTCCGGGGGACGCGCATGCCTCAGACGCCGGCCGGGAGCCCCCTGCTCCCGGCCAAAACAAATTTGGCAATCCTATCCCTCCTCATTGGGGCTCCCTTTATACAGTAGTGTGTCCAACAGCAGGGGGTGGGGGATATGTGGTACAGAGAACTGTCCATGAGCCTGCAATTTGGTGTGACGGCCACCAGCATCAAACAGTAAAATATTTATTTTAAAATAAATGCTTTAGCAGTACACCAGCAATACGGAAATAAAAGAAATTTGGTTATAAACACAAAGCCTTTCCCTCTCGTTTAAACATACCCTAACTGATGTTAACAATAGGGTAGCCACCTAGTCTGAGAAAGTTACAAGTTCTCTAAATCTCTTCCATTACCTTCCGGCTTCCTGCAGGCCTTCCTCACACTGCATGGTCAAAAATGGCTGCCGGCTTGCAGGCCAGAGTTCAGCAGTCTGTTCTCTCCCATGGACCAGCACCAAGAGACCCTTCCTCCTTGGAGCAAGCACTTTTAATAAACCTGTGTCTCCACCCATTTTACATCACTCCCTCCACCCCCTTTGACTTGGTCCACCCAGGTCACACAGGTGGACCCTGGCACACCCAGGTGCATCCTGGGAGTCCTCTTGGAAGGCATTCTGCGAAATCTCTAGGAGCCCCCTGGAGATTCCTCAGGGAACTCTCCCAGCCAGGTATTTGAATTTCTATAGCTTGAATGTAGCAGGTAATTGAGACAGACTTCCTGCTATCCAAAGGAAAGGGGGGGGGGGGAAGGAACACTTTTAAAACTCAGAGTGGTGGTGGTGGTTTCTCCACATTGATCAATGCTGATCCTGGTTTCAAGCACATTGTGTAGGTAAACAGTTTATTTTAGATGTAATTTAATGCTATTTTGTGAGAGAGGAGAGAAGGCTCTGTATTCAATAAACTCATTGCATCCTCCAGGCTAAGCCCAAATAGGTAAGCCAAGCAACAGCCATAAAGGAGCAAAAGCACTTATTTGGGAAATATTTTTCTTTGTCTTCTCTGAGTAGATGCAGTGAGTAGGCTGCTCTGGACGGATGCTTTCCCCAACATACAAATGATAATTCCCATGCTGCAATGCACATGTGCAAAGTATCTGAAATCCAATTTGGAACAATTAAGAAAGCTCAGTTTTGTGAATGTTTAAAAATATTGCTCAAAATGTGCAATCAAATTATAATTTGTGTTGGGGAGTGATACTTTATCGCAAAGAAACTCCAAAAGATACAGATAGTTTGGTGAAAAAAAGATCAAACATGGTCATGTGGTAGGACATGACTGTAATTTCGCAGATGAAATGTGAAATGTGTTGGATAATTCTGGTAATTACCATAAGGGAATGAGAAGTATGATTGGAAACCAGTGGTGATTTGTCAGGTTGCATGGTAGGGTAGACAAGAACCATATGCAAATGCTGTATATTCCTGCGAGGGACTGCAAGCCCTGGGGCAAATAAATTGTCTTATGTCACCGTAGGCAAACTACTGCATAGACCCAGAGTTTTGGGACATAGGTGAAACTGAGTGGAATATCTGCTTTACATTTAGATGGTCCTTGTTTCAATTCCTGGCATCTACAGTTCAAAAGGATCAGGCTGTAGGTGCTGTGGAAGATCTCTGCCTGAGACCCTGGCGAGCTGCTGCCAATCAGAGTAGACACAGCTGATCTCAATAGACATAGAATCATAGAATCACGGAGTTGGAAGAGACCATCTAGTCCAACCCCCTGCTCAATGCAGGATCAGCCTAGAGCATCCCTGACAAGTGTTTGTCCAGCCACTGCTTAAAGACTGCCAGTGAGGGGGAGCTCACCACCTCCCTAGGCAGCTGATTCCACTGTTGCACAACAGGTAATGAAAAACAGTTTTTCCTAATATCCAGGTGGAACCTTCCCGCCCTTAATTTAAGCCCATTATTTCAAGTCCTATCCTCTGCTGCCAACAGGAACAGCTCCTTGCCCTCCACTAAATGACAGCCCTTCAAATACTTAAGGAGAGCAATCATGTCCCCCCCTCAGCCGCCTCTTCTTCAGACTAAACATTCCCAAGTTCCTCAGCTTTTCCTCATAGGGCTTGGTCTCCAGTGGGCTGACTCAGTATAAGGCAGCTTCATTCATTCCTGGGGTCTTCAGCTTCTTCTCTCTCTCTACTTCAGTCAAAATTTCTCAGAACATTAATCCAAGTACCCAAGTGTGTATCAGACTTTTGGGTTCGCTTGGAAACAGGAATGATCCGGGTAGAAGTCAGAATATGTATTCTTTCTATATATAAATGGATAATAGGCAATATAAATCCCAAGGGATGTTCCCTCTCATGCTGCATGACCAATTTCAGAGCAGTTGGCTACAAGCGGCCCAAATGTCTAATGAAAAGCTGGGTTCCCCCCCCCAAGTCCTCCTAAAACCTGGCACAGAGCGGGCAAAATTGCTTATTAAGTAGGGAGTGCTAGGTTCAGAGAGGCAAGTAGACATCTGCAGTTCACCAAATTATTTTGCTCCAGCAAATAATAGATATGTAGCTGCTCCGGCGGCCTGTTTATACTTTCTCGAATCTTACAACACTAGAAGGGCATTTACCCTAGTGAGGAGCAGGGCCTTGCTGTCCGCAGTAATTGAGGGATGATATAAAGGGATCCCCTACATGTCCAGGCTTTGCACCTGTTCCTCGACTGAAATAAAATTTCTGGAGCATATCTTTTTTAATTGCTCTCTCCATTCAGCGAGTCAAAAGGAAATTATCAGCCCCCTGTTAGAAAGATTCCCTGGTAGATCAAACAAAATTAAATTGGAATACCTGCTATCAGATAGGAATCATCAGATTACAATTACAGATTACATACAGATTACAGGTGGCTAGGTTCTGTGCTCAGGTCTACAAGGAACGCAAAAACTGAGGTAAATAGGCCTACCTCCATTTTTTCAAAAGTTTTTCTTTTTTAATAGGGATTTTTAAAATGGTTTAAAAGGTTTACAAGCTAGTGTGCAGTCCCCGCATGAGGAGGCATACAGCTGACTCGGGCTCACAACCCTTGCCTGGATTCCAGCCCCAGATATTTGACTTCCACACGACCAGTGTTCTTGGAGTCACACATACAAAATGGTGGCTCTCAGATGAGCATGTGAATGATCCACCGCAACCCCCCTGTGATATGAAGTCACTTTGACGTGCAGTGTCTGACCAATATTCTCCATCCCTGATTGGAGCAGAGATATCTGAGATATCCCAAACTGCCCCAAGCTGCCAGTCTGACTGCAGCCAAAGTCAGTCTTGCCAATGTTGTTGTAGCCCTGAGCAGAGGGCTTGGATTGAAGTTTCTATTACTATCACTTTTTCTTTCCTCCAGGCCTTCCAGTGTGTGTGTAAATTTGACTAATGTCACCAGGAGTTCATGCATAGATAGCAAACAACTCATGGCTCTGAACATTAAAGCCAGGACTAAATTGCACTTGTCTCTCTACTATAACAGTTCTTTGTACTATCTGCCAGGCCATAAGATTGGCAACAAATTGGTATTTTTTTTTCTTTTAAGAGCTATGGTTTCCTGTTGCTAATCTAAAGCATAATAAAAACTTAAAATATATATTGTGAAAATGCCATGCTTGCTTAATCAAGATGGCTGCCTCTAAGAACATGCCATAAAACACTATGAAAGCTTTACTATTCCCTCAAAAACTACAGTTTTATTGGTTTTTGAGAAGGTTTTGGAAGACCAGTATGCCCAAAGATGGTATTTCCCACCCCCCATCTGTGGTGACAAAGGGATTGATTGATTGATTAGTTTGGCTGCAATGAGAAAATAACTTTGTACAGATTTATGGAGTGATCTACTATGCAGCATGTGTTGAAGTGAGCCAATAAGCAATCTGGCAGAAGCATTCCAGTACCGATGCAAGAAAATAGCGTGACCTTTTGCCAGTGTGAGGACCTGAGAACTCCCCTTGCCAATGTCTCACTGGCCTCTGACTCTTGAACATAGACTAGGAAGGATTTTTCTAGCTTCAGGATACCAAGGCAGGTGCTGGATGTAAAGAATTAAACTGAAATCTGAATGGGAGCAAGAAGAAAATCCTGTGTAGTAGATTATAAGAAGCTCCTAGTCTCTGAAACAGACCTGACCATGACTGATGTTTCATCCACCTGCCAATTTCAGACATCAATGTTAAAAACTCCCTTTTGTGTCTGAAGAGTACTCTGGGGACTGAGCACACTCAGTCATGGCTGCTCAATTGCCCCTCCCCACACCAGTTTATCTCACATCCTGCTCACAGGTCTTGGGAGCTGAATGTTCAATTGACTATTTGTCTGCATCCAGACAGCTCAAACATGTCCAGTTTCAGGGGAAAGATATACATACATGATTACATGCTACTTTTGCACAGCTGCTATCCTCCTCTGCTAAGAGATCTGGCAGTGCAACTGTCTCCAACGTAAAAGGCATATTGTTCTGGGGGAGGGGAGGGAACATTTTACATTTGGGCATTTGAGTTCAGACTTACTCCTTTAGTGTCTCTGTGTGCCACGTTAGCATAACTCACATCTGATGACTGCTTTGCTGTCTGGATCCAGACTAATTTTCACGTGCCCATTGTCGGAACAGTTGCCACAAGATAATGCTTGTGGCATACCTCGAACGCTTGAAATCACTATGCAATTGCTAAATTATCTGGATCTAAAAAAATAGGCATGATACCGTCCCATTAGTGTAGTGAAGCAGGGCTGGTCCAGTAAGCTGTCTGTATGGGAGACTGTCTGGGAACCATATGTAGGTCTTTGCAGGAGTATCAGGATACATGCGATAAACGAAAATAAATAATATAACATAATGCTTGAAGAACCATCCAGCTCTATGTGAAAAAGAGAGCCGATATAAGAACCTTTTCCTTTAAATGTGCAAACTACATTGGGTGGGGTACCCTTTCGCAGGGAGACAGTCCCAGAATAAAACAGTGTGTCGTTTTCATTGTAATTGCCAGAAATAAACTGTATATAGGGAACAAACTGATGAAAGAGTGAAGAGAGAAGACCTTCCCCCCACCCTTGTTTCCAAATGGTCCACCCCTGCATAGATCATTGGGAATGCATTTGTCTACATCCTGGAGGCCACATAATGGGAAGTGGGGAGGGGGAAGGCCTAGGATCATCTCAGCAAGAATGCAACAGGGCATGGGAATCACAGCATCACAATGTTCACGGGAGCACATTTTGGCTTGCCTTAAAAACAAGCAAGCGCCGTTGGACCTCCTGAATCCTATCAGGGCTACCTATCGGGGGCCGAGTGCTTGAGAAAAAGTATGTGGGTTTTTGACTGCGCCTCAGGCACTGAGCAGGCCTCTCACCACCGCTGTTTGCCTCTAGACTTCCAGGGGTATACAGTGACCTCAGAAACAATCCAGTCTACTGTTACAGTTCATTTCAATAATTAAACAGTTCAGAGATGGCAGAGTTTTCTCACTGTCAGTAGGAAAAGTGGTGCTCGAGGTTTCTTCCACCCACGCTGAGAATCAGGACTGTTTGTTTTTAATTATATTAGCTGGTGACTAGTAATGGATTTCACAATCTGCTAAAGAAATGTTTGCCGTTTGCGAAGTGGGGGTGGGGAAGTACTGGTTAAAAGCAGTTTATTTCTGTGCTGTGGTATTTCAAAGAAAGGGACCAGGTGCCAGCAAAGTCACATGTCTAAAATGTAAGCCATATAATGCAGGCTCAAATGGCAGATTTACTCTTCCGAGGAAGTAAATTGCTCTCCCATCTGGAGGATAATTAGAATCATCAGGTCATGAGGGCCCAAAAGGCCACGGAGGTGCTTCCTTGAGGCTGTGACAGCCCCCTATCAGCCTCCCCAATCACTCCAAAGCACTCTAGCAAAGGACCAGATTAAGAGTGTGTTTGAAGGATAGATCCCTCATACAGCTGAGGAAAACTCCGTAACATCAAAAGACGATTTCCAAAGAGACAAACATGGGCCCCAAGCCAATCTAGAAAGACGAGTCTTTCACAAACTCATGTATGATTATGTGGCAGCAGGGATTATGTGGGTAGCTGTGCTGGTTTGCAATAGAAGAGCTAGATTGTAGTCTAGAAACACCTTAGAGACCAACAAGGTTTGCAGATTATTAGCTTTCGAGAGTCAAATCTCCCTTCATCAGATTATCTTGATGGTCTCCGAGGAGCTACTTGATTTGAATCTAGCTCTTTTACTGCAAACCAGCACACTTACCGCCTGAAACACATAGAGTGCAGTGGACTTGTTTGCCATAAACATTTCTTTGGGAAATGGGCCAAAAAAGAACCCAAAGGTTTACTTGCTGCCACATAATCATATATGAGTTTGTGGCTCTTGCGCCTTGTTTCTTCCTTCCCTTGTCCTCTTCCTTTTCAGAGCTCCTCTGATCACTCGATCTTGAGCAATGACCAAAAGAGCACTAAAGTACTAGATTAGTCCCTAAAGAAAAACACGGATTTTTGCACCAATATTCAGATCACTCTCTAGCATCAGATAGGGGATAACATCCCTTTGAGAATTACTGAACGATAAACGTAGTAAAAGTGGTACAATCCATTGATTCCTAAAACCAGTATAAAAGGGATGTTCCAGAATTTTATGAGATAAAGTATCAATTTTACCCAGGCCACAAGGACAAAGACCAAACCTCCCACGCAGGACATCAGAAGAATAAGGGTTGTTTCTTAATTTTGGTGCCCAAAGCAAAGGACATCGAAAAACCAAGAGGTTTTTGGGGAAATGAGGAACTGATGCTTCTGCTAATGCAAGGAGAGACAGAATCATAGAGACAGACAATGGTTTCAAGAGATGAAGGTAAGAGTCCGGTTGTCCTGCATCTTTCTCTTTTATCTCATCAAACAGGTTTTGCAGGTTTTGGAAGTATTGTGCACACCTGCCAATCTTGTTCGCCAGAAATTACAAAGAGGTGCATGTAAAGAAATGAGAGCAATGGTGCTTGTTTCATGCTACCTGTAGCTCTCTAGCTAAAAGGAAAACCCAATTGGACATTGTCAACTTTCTCTAGTCAGTGCTAGGAGGAAGAACTGAATTTGGGAGCTGTGTTCTAAATTGACTGTTGTTGCTGAGGAATATCTGAAAAATTGGATGAAGGTGATAGAATGCTACAAAGCGAATGTCAGTGCAACCTAAGCAGAACTCAGTGGTCTTAGAAGGCTTTAACTCTGCTTAGGATTGCATGGTAAATGCTGCTTGGATACTAGACAGGTGAGAAGAAGAAGAAGAGGAGGAGGAGGGGGAGGAGGAGGAGGAGATTGGATTTATACCCTGCCCTTCACTTGGAGTCTCAGAGCGGCTTACAAACTCCTCTCCCTTCCCCTCCCCACAACAGACACCCCGTGAGGTGGGTGGGGCTGAGAGAACTCTGACACCAACTGCTCTTTTTCAAGGACAGCTGTGCCAGAGTTTGTGACTCACCCAGGGTCACATCAGCAGGTGCAAGTGGAGGAGTGGGGAATCAAACCCGGTTCTCCCAGATTAGAGTCCGCGCACTTAACCACTACACCAAACTGGCTCTAATGTGTGATGCTTGAAACCAGCCTTATTTACAGTTTACCACCTAAGCTGAGTCAATGAACCAAAATCCACTGACATTTGAAGTTCAGCTAATTGTCTGTTAAATTTCCTGGGCAGGTTGAAGGGTTGTGGTTGCTGGAAACTTTCCTTATCTCATTCCCATTCTTCTGTCTTTTACCCTTTCCTCTGTCCCATTCTTCATTCTCCCTCTCTTTCCTCTACTTATCATTCCAGTTTTCTCTCTTGCACAATCCTGATTTTCTGCTCTGAACACCACAATTTATCCAACTTTTCTGGAAGAAGGACACCTAGTCTTGCCTTTTGGTTTGGCTAAGCCCAGGGGTCATTTCCTGCAGGAGCGCACAGGAGCAGAGCTCCGGCAGTAAAGAGCCCAGGGGGTGAGCACATGCAGCAAGCCCCATCCCCTTCTCCCAGCAGCCCTCTGTAAGAGCAAGAAGCAGCCAGGTAAGCTGCAGAGCCCCCCCGCCACCCCGTCCCCCGGTCCAAAACAGTCCAGTGGCACCTTTAAGACCAAGTTTTATTCAGGTACAAGCTCTCCCTCTTCTGCGAGGACAGATCTGCACCCCCCCCCCAATAGCTAGCAATCCAAAACAGTCCAGTGGAGCCTGAGTGGTGGGTGTTGCGTTCTGACACACTTCCGGTGATGTCAGGGGGTGTGGCATATGCAAATAAATTGTTCTAATGAGTTATGCTAATGAACTCCTGCACCTCTTTTCCTACAAAATGACCCCTGCCTAAGCCAATGGGCTCAATGATGGTTGGAAAGATGAGGAACTTTTGATTGTTTGTGCACCCACTATGGCTTGTTATGAGGCTGTTGCCTGGAGCTGAACAAGAACCATCTCTCCTAGACTGAACATGGTCCTGAACAGATGGGAAGGAACAGTACCCCCTTCAAAACCAGAAGTTACATTCAGGAAAGGGGTAATCTATCCAACTTGAAATAAGAATCAGCTTCCATGTATAAAACCAATTGTGTTTGCAATTAGGGAAATCTCAGGAAGAAAAATACCAGCAGACTTGTAAAGGAAGATACAAGGAGAATGTTTAATATATGATGTCATGCATATAAAACCAAATTCTGATCTCAGTCCAGTCACTATGAATCCAACTAAGCAAATGAAGTTCCTTACAGAGAACAACTTTCATTGAGGTGTGTGTGTGGGGGAACCCAGATTTCCTCCTTTCCCTGTATTTAGAGTCCAGCAGTCCTCCTCAGCATGCCATTTTGTGTGTGGGAGAATAGTAGCTTGCAAAGTCAAAATGAAATATTGGAGTCTCTCATTATTTCCAGGTACACATATGCCAAAGAGCGCAGTGATGATGGCATGCTTCCAGCACTGCAAAATAATGAAGCAAATCCCAAGTCTTCAACTTCCCCATTTCTATTTCTGGAACATTCCTTAGAACTGTAAGAAAACTTGGCACTCCTTTGCCCACTCAGAATGCAACGGGCTATAAGGCTTAAATAAAAAGAGATAGAACAGTGAGATGTTTTGTTTTTCTTAACAGGCACCATTGAAACCACTATAGATACCATTCAAAGCACTTCTATATCATCAAAACGTCTCCTTATTTTACTATAATCAAATATCTCGGGGAACGACTTATTACGTTTACTGACTGTGAAGCTGGGATTGTCTCCCCGAGCAGGAGTTTTGGATCTTATCTGTTCTGCTTCTCAGGCCCACACATTGCTTTGTCAACCACTTCTTGCTCAATTGACTGCTGGAACTATTGAGCAAGTCTCCTGGGACCTCAAAGCAGACTTTGCCTCAGTAGCCCACGGTGCCTCTGCAGTGTGCCAGAGAGCTTAAGTGTCAAGGCAAAAGTGTGGGGTTTTTAAAATCTTCCGATACATTTTTTTTATTAGTCTATGAATAGATTAGGATAGCTGTTATAAGACATAATTGTCCCAGCCCCCCCATGAGACAACAGCATGAGTTTAACTAGTATGTTTAAATAGCTGATTTATGCTATAACATTAAATATGGTAAATATTTTAATGGACAGGCTTCACTAAGCAGTCCTAATGTGGCTGCCATTATTCTCGCAAACCTATCCTAGCTCCAAACTTGGCCAGCAAGTATGCTAGCCTTTTTAATAATCATCTGCATATACAAAGTGCCAAGACGTGCCAAGCTTCATCACCCATCCCTCATGTGCTATAATCCACTACTAGGTTTGGGTCAATACTAGGGAGTGGTGGTGCAGGCGGTAAGTGAAGCCTGCTTTAACATCTGGCCGAACAGCTCCGGCTTTTCGAGCCCCACCATGGCCGGGGTGAGCTCTCGGCCCTAGGTCCCAGCTCCCGCCCACCCAGCGGCTCAAAAGCCTGTTAAAGGGTGAATAGACAAATGGTTACCTGCTATTAGAGTGGGGGGGGGCACCTGTCCCTTGTGTAGCGGCGGCAGCAGTGAGTGATGAGCAGCGGCGGTGGCGAAGTATGGCGATGGCTGGCGAGGCAAAAAGCGAGCGAAGGAGGCCGGACCAACAAGCGTGGAGGCGGAGCATCGCAGCAGGCTGGAGCCTAGTCTGGACAGAGGCCGTAGCGAGCATGTGCGGAATTACGAGTGGCCCAAGCCCAGAAAAGGAATTGCAACAGCCGGAAAGCGTAACTTCAAAGACCAGCGCCAGAGAGGACGCCGCCGGACTATCTCCCGCAAGAAAGACAATAATGAAGATCCGCTACAAAATAGGGGTGCCTGGTAGGCTTGTCACTTTCCCTATATGTATGTGGCCCTAGGCTAGGATTTGTGTTAATTGAAACAGAGCCCTAAGGGGGTGAGCGGGATACAAACTGAAGGAATAAATAAATAAATAAATACTGCTTCGCACCAAGGGAGCTCCTTCTGAACCCATCATCAGATGCATAATGGGCTATTCAGGAGATGACCCTCTATCATGCCCTGTACCTCAGGGTCCTAACCAATTATCCCTACCTGTCTAATGCTTTAGGAGCACAGATGGAAGCTATAGCTGTAAATCCACATTCACCTTTCAGAAACTTCCAAGAACAGGGAACCAGGAATTTCTCAATTCTTTACGGAACAATCCATCGAGACTTTCAATCTTAGCTGGCTTGCCATTTTCCTTTCCCACAGAAATCATTCCAGAATATGGAAGGAAAACATATTTCCCTCTGTTGTTTCTTTTTAAGATTCATTTTTAACTGTTGTCAACAGTTTCAGGTCTTTCCTGATTGCGGTTACTTTTGTAGATTCGTTTGTACCGTATACAGATTTCACTTCTTAACATACAATTTACATGTATAATGTACATCATTGATGCATAGAAGTTAAATCCTGAAATATGGGTGTAAAGAGAATTTTGAAAAATGTATACATTCTATGGCAAAGGTTTGGTACAAGGAAATTTAAAAATAATGTAAAAATAAAGAAATTGTTTAATTCACACAAGGAAGAAGAGAAATCAAAACAAGGTTATTCAGACCAAAACTGAGGGGATAAGAAAAGCAAAATCGTGGTTGTTACAACAAGACTCCTAGGATGCATCCATATATCATTGGATATTGCACTTATCCCTACAAGAAAATCCAATCGCAAATGATATAGTGCATTATCCAATAATCTATGGGTACATTCTTAGTGAAAAGAACCTTACTTTGGGGAAAGTGTTGAGACTTCTACCAATTGCTATTTTCTAAATCTTTCAAGGGCAAACAGTTTTTCAGTACAGAGTTGATTAAGGTCCTTTCTGCACCCATATTTTGCCTTGGTTTCTGAGCGTATCCTATTCTTCCGTTCTGCAGTCCCTCCTGTTTTCACTTCCAGTTTGTGTTGGGGCTTTTTCTTGTTTCTGCATTTGTTTTACAGGAATCTGCATTTTGATTTTTTCCAACAAACTGTTGCCCCACAGTTACCAAAACTCCTTTTGCTATGATTCTTTGTTCTCATCTGCTTTCAAATCGCTAATCCTTTCTAAAGCAGAACTGTTTTTGTGGGTATTTAGGTGCTGCCCACTGCCCTCCCCTGTTTCAACCTCTTTCTCTTTTGGTTGACACTCCCTCCCCATTCTGTTTTCTTTCCCACCTTCTCCAAAGACAAAAGAGGATGTGTCCTCCCACGCAGGCAAACTTTTAAGAACCAGAGAGATCATATGAAGGAATCAGTATATATAAAGGACTAGGGAATTCCCTGCTCCCAAATGGGTCAGTCTTGCATGTGTGGGCCTGGGTTTCCCCTCCCCCCTTTCTTTTTGCAAAATCACAGAGGGAAGGAGGGGTTGGGTCTGCAGTTAAAAGTTTTGAAAAATGTTTGCCTTTCTCTTTCTCTTAGATCAAATGGCCGGTTAGCTCAAAAAATGTGGGTTTTGCTTGTAGATGCAGAATGCAAACAGAATTCACAAATACATAAACTGAAGGTTAAAAAACCAGTGCAGAGGGAATATGTGTGACTGCGAAGTCAACCCTTAAAGCTTGACTCCTCGGATTCTCCAGAACAAGCTGTCATTGTAGAAAGTGCCTAAGTCACAGTGGCTGCAATCCTAAGAGTTCTTTTTCTGGTAGTAAGCCATACTAAATAAAATGAGACTTGCTTCTGAGTATCCCTGCTCAGGATTGCTTCCAGTGTCAACCATTGTTCTGATGGAAGTAACTAACTTGTATTTATTTATGCATGTAGGTGTATTAGCTTCAGATTAATATGGAACATTTCTATACTAGCTCATAGTGCAAAACAAATTTTTGGAACACAGACCTCTGTAGTAGGCCTATAGTGCTGAGGCTAGATGAAGAACATTCATGTGGGGAGACGCATGGATAGTGGAAGGTAATTTTTTCCAGGTGCTTCTTATTATCATCATTTAGAGATGCTTTTAAAAAATGAGCTCTGTCTGTAAAAAGCACTTGAGGTTATTTCTGCCTGTTCAACAGGATTTTGGCAAAAATTACACATGACAGATAATATTATGTTGGGCTCTGTATATGATGAAACTAAGCATTAGTTTTCCCCCATGTTGAAAGGAAAGGAAATAACTGGGAGGTTTTGGTCCCTCATACTTTGTTGTGAGTCCAAAAAAAGAGAGGAACTACCTGAATTTAAAAAATCACCAAGGATTTCATTGCAAAATAAGAGGTTCATTCACATTATTAAAACTGTTTTCAGATGTAAAAGTGGGTAAAACTTTTCATATGAAAAATTCAGTTGTATCACCACATAATTCCACAAACCAAAGATCACCCATTCTGCCTCCATGTTTTTCACTGGTTTGCCATATGGATATTTTTAAAGATTATCCCTTTCAAGATTTTTTTTTGTATTTCTGACCATCACAGTCTGACCATCACAGAAATGCCTTTGTGGAATGTCATATCTCTAACACTGTCCATAGAAAAGATTGAGCAACACCTCTGGATTTCTATAGGGCTGTATCTGCAGTTCAGATAAGAATTTTGTACCTCTGAATTACCTAATCTTGCATTGGAAAATGAATCGACACATGGGAATTTTCCATGGTTCCATCTTCAGGCTTTATACCGAGAACTTGCTTTTCTGTGGCTTCCCCTTGTCTACTGCTGCCACCTCTCTCCCTGTCTGCTGTTATCTGTATTCTTTAAGTATATACAATATTTGCATATCACAATGGAGGATCCCCAGATTCAAGATGTATCTCTCTGTCTCTTAACAGGGAAGGGAGGTAAACTGTTCGTATCAGGAATATTTTGAACACACACTTTCTTGCATGCTTTGCCACAGTTCTCTTCCCAAAACCATTTTCTGCTCCGAGGGGAAAAAATCAACTAAATCACGTTTTCTCACTACTGGAGTGAGGTATCCTCAAGCAGAAGAAGAGTAGTACAGAGACAGGAAGAGAAACACAAATGTGCAGTGGGAAAATATAGTTGATTTGTAGTTACACATCACTACGTATTTTTCATGTTGCTTCATCAGGGAATCTGTAGAGTTGCAAGCAATAGATGGTTATGTATCTTCGTGGGCATGGCAATGCCGAGTGCAATAGCGGTCCTCTGATCTGTGAGTTCCTTTTCCCTTCTTTCTACTCACAATAATGACTGAAAACATCGCCAATCTTCCTTTCAACATGGGTAAAAACAACAGGGCTGCTCCCAACTCCACAAAAACCATTTTAAAATCCTCTCAGGCCTTTTTTAACTCACAGGAGGCTTGATTGGAGCACTGGGAGTTTGGCACCGAAAAATCTGATATGGCTGCCGACCCGTCTCCCTCTCATCTTTTAGATAATGCCTTAAACAAACAAGACCTTACAACAGTATTGCAGAATATGGAATGTAGACTTACTGAGCATCACCAGCTCTCTCTCCAGCTGGTAAGAGAACAATTAACTGAGATTCAAGATTCATTAGCCCAGATGTCCAAAATGGTAGAGACAGCTATGAATCTCAGTATGACACTCAAAGATGACGTTAAAGAGCTTCAGACCAGGGAGGGAAACTATAGGGATCACTTGCTAGCATTAAAATCTCAGGCCAAACAGCTCAATTTAAAATTCAGAGGGATCCAAGAAGAGACACTAGACCCTATATGCTTTG
>NW_015174848.1:0-1856 GCF_001447785.1 Gekko japonicus
GAAATGCCAACCGAGATACTGCTCGTCGTCGTGAGGGACAAGAGCCCTCCACGGACGGGGTCTGTTTGGAGTGGGGGCGTCTCAGTCTGGATTGGATGGGTGAACGGCGAGTGAGTTGCCAGCCACAAGAACAAATCAGTCTCGGGGGAAACTCTCCAGGGCAGGGGTGTCGAACTCAATTGCCACGAGGGCCGGATCCGACATAAATGTCACTTTGTCGGGCCATGTGTGCCCTAAAATGTAATGCCAGGTCCCGGAGAGATCAACTGTGGAAAGGACAGCAGCCGGTAAGCTCCGAGTTAAGTATGTCCTCATTGCAAGGCCTTATGGGCTGGGAGGGGGCTGCAAAGGAAAACCCAGCCCTGGGCAGACGCTCCCATGTTGACTGCTGCAGATGAGGCTGTTCCACTATGCTGAGATGTCAGGTGGCCCTGTCATGGATCTGGAATGTGGTGGGGTGCTCTCCTCCTCGTTCTCAGCTCTTCCCTGTCCAGCTACTGTGTGCTATCTCAGGTTTGACCTTGTAGTCTCCGGCTGCGTTTACTCTGCTGGGAAAGTAATGGCTTTTTGCTGTGCCCGTTTGCTCACTTGCTTTTGCCCGCGATCGCGAATTGTAATCATTGGCTTCAGCTCAATGGGAGGGGGAGGGATGTTTGATTTCACTATAAGTCAGAGGCCCTTCTACTGACGGCTATTCCTGACACAAGCTGTATACGTGATCATTAGTACTGGAACCACTAATAAACAGCTATCTTCTTATGAAGCCCTGTGTGGTGTGACCTGACTAAGGCGCCTGACATAAAGCCACACTCTGAGTGGCTCTTGCTCGCGGGCCACATAAGAGCCCTGGAGGGGCCGGTCCTGCCCCCTTGGGCCTTATGTTTGACACCCCCTGTACCAGGGAATCTAAGTCTGTATCTCAGTTTCACCATAGGTTTGTATTACAAACTGAATCCACCACATTTTTAAATCAGAGCAGTATATATGGCCCCCCCTCTCTTCCATTTTATCCTCACAACGGTCCTGTGAGGTAGGTCAGATTGAGAGTGCGCAACTGGCTTGAAGTGAGTGAGTGCTACGGCCATATGGGGATTTGAACCTGAGCCTCTCTTGTCCTAGTTAAACAACCTCCAACACCACACCAATGTTCCCTTTCTAGTCACTAATTCTGTATGTGCGAATGTTGAACATTAACTGAAATCACCTACGGCCCAGTTCCACTGGTTTCCAAGTCTATAACTGCCCTGAATTCAGAAACACTATGAGCACATAAATGTTTACCCTCCCAAGACCAGAGAAGAACCTGTGTTCAAGTAACTGAACAATTCACCTTTCACTTCTCCCTGCGCTGAAGGGAGTATAAACCTTTCCTGCTGGGATCAAACTCAAAGCAGAAGAGAAATTATGCCTGAACGGGCACCGAGGGGAACATAATGCACCCCATTTTCCCCTATTGCAAAGGCGTTTAATGAGAGATGGTTTGGAGGCTAAAATAGCTGAAAAGTGAAGTAAAGGTATCTTAAGTACATAATAAGAGTCGTTCTTGATCAGAACAAGCAGGGATGCCAGCCTCCAGGTGGGACCTGGAGATCCCCTGGAATTACAGCTCATCTCCAGACGACAGAGATCAGCTCCCCCTGGAGAAAATGGATGCTTTGGAGGGTAGGCTCTCTGGCACTGTACCCCACTGAGGTCCCTGTCCTCCCCAAGTTCTTGCCATCTTGAAAGGTAAAGGTAAAGGTTTCCCTTGCTCGAAAGCCAGTCGAGTCCGACTCTAGGGTTGCGGTTCTCATCTCCGTTTCCAAGCCGAAGAGCCAGCGCTGTCCGAAGATGTTTTTGTGGTCACGTGGCCGGCA
>NW_015174848.1:3196-3356 GCF_001447785.1 Gekko japonicus
TGTCATCCAGAGGTATCGGGCCTCTGACCCAGCAGCAGGGGAACGCTTGGGCCGCTACGCCTTGGGTTGCCAGCCTCCAGGTGGGACCGGGGGTCCCCCCAGAATTACAGCTCATCACCAGACGACAGAGATCAGTTCCCCCTGGAGAAAATGGATTCTT
>NW_015174848.1:3403-12861 GCF_001447785.1 Gekko japonicus
GAGGTCCCTGTCCTCCCAGGCGATGGACTGAAATCTCCAGGAATTTCCCAACCTGGATCCGGCAACCCTACCCCTCACCCCCGTCAGGCGTTCTGTTCACACGGTGTCCGACCAGGAAGACCACAAACAGGATGAGAGCAACAACGTCCTTCTGTCCATGCTCCGTGGCCACTGATTCAAAGAGGCACAGTGCCTCTGGTACGGAAGGGAGTAGATATCCATCATGACTAATAGCCAACGATAGCCCCGTCTTCCATAAATTTGTCCCCTTTTAAGAAGAAGAGCTGGATTTATACCCCACCCTTCACTTGGAGTCTCAGAGCATCTTACAACCTCCTTCCCATCCCCTCCCCACAACAGACACCCTGTGAGGTAGGTGGGGCTGAGAGAGCTCTTGACAGAAACTGCTCTTTTGCAAGAACAGCTCTGAGAGAACCGTGACTGGCCGTTGCATGTGGAGGAGTGGGGCACCAAACCCGGTTCTCCCAGATTAGAGTCCACCGCTCTTAACCACTACACCACACTGCCATGTTGGCAGCCATCATCACATCCTGTGGCAGCAAGTTCCATAAGATTTTACTGCTGAGTAAGCAAGAAATTGCAAGTAGAGAAATAGGTACCACTTCGGTGGGAAGGTAACAGCGTTCCGTGCGCCTTGGTGTTCAGTCATGCCGGCCACATGACCACGGAAACGTCTTCGGACAGCGCTGGCTCTTCAGCTTTGAAACGGAGATGAGCACCAGAGTCGGATTCGACTGGCTTTCGAGCAAGGGAACCTTTACCTAAAATCAGTGAAGTCCTGTGCAGTTTGGCCAAGAGTTTCAAAGGCTGTGCCTTCCTACAGTTTATTTGAAACTCACGCATGTTTACCAGACACAAACACACACTATACACACGTCTCTTAGGGAGGGCTTCCTGTCTTTTTAGGGCAGACCGAAGGACGATGGGAAAGGGAAGAGCAAATAGTAAACCACCATGTCCCTGCAAGCAATTCAGGATTAATTCTTAATCCTTCTCAAATTTAACTCCTTTTGCACCAAACAGAAAAACTGAAAACCAGCCAAGAGAAAACCTCTTGAATGTGCCCGGACCCAAAACTCAGAGGTGTACCAACCCAAATCCTACTGACCCTAATCTAACACGGTGTGAAAAGTGAGAGCAGTTCTCCGGAGAGAACCCGCCTTTCGTCTGACAAAACCTCAGCGCTGCTTCCGGAAGCCGGAGCTCAACTGACAGCCTCTTTAAAACGTTCAGGAAACCTCGTAAAATGAGGCCTGACACATTCATATCAGTGTTAGCCAGGAAGCGGAACCGCTTCTTTTGTTTGTCAAATTCTGCATACGCTGCAGATCTTTAATCTTGCCTCTTAAGTGGCAGAAAGAGTTTACAGAGTGGAACTTGGCTACTGGAACAGTAAATTTAGGCCAGTATTTTGGTGATTTTTTTTTTTAATAACTGCCCCCAAAGGGGCAGGGTTTTATTACATTTTTCACCTAACATACACAAACAATCATAACGTATACATACATACTGACGTACAAACAGATACATGGAGGTTATTTTCATTTTTACCAATATTTATACTGATGCCTATTCCACCCTAATAGCAATTTCTCATGAACTGTGTAAGCAACTTTTCTGTCTCTATCATCCTACAAGGTATATATTTCATTTAGTAAACTCTTAGTCTGTCTCTTGCAAGCTTGCCTACATATCTTTATCATACCAGTTATAGAACCGTGACCAAGTATTCTGGAATGTCGAATCTGTTGCGCCTTTTTTTAAAAAAAAAATATATAGCATTTTTATTGTTTTATATATTTTTACATCCTGTATTACTTGTTAGTTGTATACTGTATCTTTCAACAACATCTAATAAACAAGAAGAGAAATGTTATCCATACGCACAATACTTGTTAATAAAACACAAGAGTTTTGTGACCAGAAACAGCCGTCTTGGGGTGGGGAAGGGATGTCTTTGCAGTCTAGAGATTAACAGTTATTCTGGGAATCTCCAGGCCCCACCTGGAGGCTGGCAGTCCTTGGGATATACTTAATGCCCTCTCCTGAGATCTGTTCTTGTGTAACTTTCCCACTTTTCCCTGCTCCTCACCAGTTGGTCACAGAGTCACCTGCCTACGCAACTCCACACAAATCGGGCAGTAATGCAAGTCCTTGCATGCAGGAAGACCCCACCAAAATGGCAGCCATTCCACCTTTCCAGAGGCAGCCTCCTTGAAAAGGACAAAGAACCAAAAACAGCACAAAACAAACATACGTGAAGCTGCCTTCTACTGAACTAGAGACCACCGGCCCATCAAGGGCTGTCCGGTCTACCCAGACGGGCGCACGGCTCTCCAGGGTCTCGGACGGAGGTCTTTCACATTACCTTAAAATGAGCGATACCAGGGATTGAACCCGGGACCTTCTGCATGCCAAGCAGAGATTTACACCACAAGTGCCACATTCAAACCTACAATGAACTTATGGCCTCGCTTTTTAAAAATTTTTTTAGAAATCTTATTTACTTCATTTATACCCTGCGTTTCTCCCCAACAGCTTACGTTCTTCCCCTCTCCTTTTTACCCTCGCAAAGCCTCCCTGCCCCTCGTTTGCCTGCAATTCTAGCTTGCCACAAACAACACGCCTCGGAATCTCTAAAGGCTCACAAGGGCACGGTATCTCAGCACATCCCCCACACGCACACAGCTGGACTTCACTGAAGGTCGCACAACCCGGGGCCTCCTCTTTGACCTCCGATTCACGGGGGTCTTCTTCCCTGCTGCCTCCGCCCAGTTCAGTCACATCACCCCAGAACAACATCCCACACAGTCTCTCTCAGGATGATCTGGTACTGCTGGGTCAGCTTGAATTCCCCGGATCCTACCCATGCTATCGCTATCTACATGCAAGAGCACTTTATATATAAATTTGGCTGTTTGTCTGAATTTTATACTATTGCATTGTTTAAGGCACCTATGTTTGGTGTAGCCAGTTTGGTGCATGATTAAGTGCGCAGACTCTAATCTGGGAGACCTGGGTTTGATTCCCCACTCCTCCACTTGCGCCTGGCTGGATGGCCTTGGGCAAGCCGTGGCTCTGATAAGAGCTGTCCTTGAAAAAGAGCAGTTTCTGTCAAGAGCTCTCTCAGCCCCACCTGTCTGTTGTGGGGAGGGGAAGGGAAAGGAGTTTGTAAGCCACTCTGAGACTCTCTTGGGGTATAAATCCAATCTCTTCTTCTTCTTCCACTTGTACCTGGCTGGATGACCTTGGGCAAGCCGTAGTTCTGATAAGAGCTGTTCTTGAAAAAGAGCCATTTCTGCCAGAGCTCTCTCAGCCCCACCAACCTCACAGGGTGTGTCTGTTGTGAGGAGGGGAAGGGAAAGGAGTTTGTAAGCCGCTCTGGGACTCCTTTGGGTAGTGAAGGGCCATGGGATATAAATCCAATCTCTTATGATTATTATTGTACTATATTTTATTTTAATTTGTTGTAAACCAGCCTGAGCCTGCCCATGCGGGGAGGGCAGAATATAAATAAAACAAAATAAAATAAAAATAAATGCAAGATCCTACCTGCCCAGCCCTGCATGGCCCAGTCTAGCCCGAGAGCATCAGAGTTTAGAAGCACAGCAAGGGGCCAGCCCTGGTTTTAGTACCCGGATGGGAGACCACCAAGGAAGTCCAGGGTTCCCACTCAAGAGGCGGGCAAGGGCAAACCAGTTCTGTTTGTCTCTTGCCTTGAGAACCCCATGAGGGGTCACCATAAGCCGTGACTTACTTGATGATATAGAACTAATGCACTAGAACCCTCAGAATTACAAAAACACAATTATACAAATGTGATACAAAATCCTCCTTCCATTACAGGCGTAGATGTGACGAAATTCTCCGGAGGAGACCTTCCGTTTCGTAAAGAATGTCATCAAACCATCGATACTCAGGAAAGGTGTGTCTTCTTATTTCATCACTATTCCATGCTGTTCCATCAATTTCCTCAAAGGAGGAACGCACTCTCATCCATTGATTTCCAAATTTGCATGGAGATGTGTCGCTCTTTAGAATTTGTCCACCCTGGGAATACCCAAGTGTGAGTAGGCAGACAAACCAATGTGGTGTAGAAGAATGTGAGGGCCTCTGACTGGGTTAACTGGTGTCCCAATTCCTGCTAAAACTGTGAAAGAACCTTGGGCCAGTCATCAACTCTCCACCTAATTTACCTCACAAGGTTGTTGCAGAGACAAAACAGGATAATCCCTCGAGCCCTTTGGAGGGATAAAGTACACAAGTGCGACTGACTGACCGTGGCAACCTACCAACATCTTTTTCACACTGCACAAAGCACGGGTAGCCATTTTGGATCTCTTAATGGCATTTTGGGTTCAGGGATCTATTTGTTCCACCGAGGTGACAGGTAGTCTGTCCTAAGGTGTCCCCAGTTCCAGCCTCCTGCAGATTGAGAAGGCGGGATGGAAACTATTTAAATATGGCCGATGTCCAGCTTACCTAAGGGACCGCCTTTCCCTATATGTTCCCCCAAGGGCACTACGGTCGGGGAGTCAACATCTCCTGGAAATTCCAGGCCCCAGGGATATTAAATTTGCTGTTACCAGAGCCAGGGCATTTTCAGTGGCGGCTCCTACCTGGTGGAAGGAGCTCCCGGAGGAGATCCGGGCCCTGCGGGACCTCTTTCATTTCCGCAGGGCCTGTAAGACGGAGCTCTTCCGCCAGGCTTTTGAGTAGGAGCCGCCGCCACTACTATTCCACCGCCGCTATTTATGCAGCATCGCACCACTACCACCAATATGTGGTTCCATCGGGGTGTGAGGTAACCCTGGAAGGAGAAGGGATGGCGGGTTATTGGAACGTTACCATTGGATTAAGATCCTACCCCATCTTGCGATAAATGGAGCACTGACACTTTGTTGTTGTATTATTTGTTGTTTTTGTTGTTGTATTATACTGTTTTATTTTGTCTTATGCTGTTTTTATCTGTTTTAACTTTGGCACTTGTGCCTCGTTGTTAGCCACCCTGAGCCTTCGGGGAGGGTGGGATATAAATCCAAAAATAAATAAATAAAATAAATATAAATATTACCGTGCCTATCTGTCAAGGAGATGGGAGTGGAGACCTGTCACCAGATTATTCCCAGAAAGACACAGAACTGTCACGTTTAAAAGTGAACCACCATTGCACAACAAAAGAAATTAAGTCATTGCATCGACTGTGCTTTTCCTATTTACCGAAAGCACGTTGGGCATAATTAATTGTGATCAGCTCATGAACTAGCTTTTCAAGACCACAGATTTCCCAACACAACCACGCTTGTCAGTGTCTTTGTTTGGAAGGGCAAGAAACATATTTTATCTAATCACTGCCGTGATAAAGCATGGGGCCATTTGCAACTCAAATCCTATGAACAGTTTCAAACAATTAAGGGACTATTTTGTATTATTCTGGAGATTAGCGGGTGTAATAAAAAGCTTTTGATTCCCCCCCCTCTCCCCATGACCCCCGTCAGCCTGCCAAAGTTCTGAAACATTGAGAACCTGTGAGGAGGTTAAGTTTAGCATGCGTGCCTGCTGGGATTCTTTGATTCAGGGTCGATGGTTGTATTGCAAACACAAGGGCCACACTTGGTGAAAGAAAAATATCTTTACTATAAAAACAAAATAAAACATGGGTAGGGTACTTTGGATAAAAGAAATAAAATAAAAGGTTACATACTTGCAGTTACTCTCAGTAATAAATGCTAACAGCTACATCTTTCTATCTGTCTTGGCTTCTAGAACTAACTCTTTGGTTCACACAAAGGGCCATCAACCTTGTGAATACTTTAATGCCAGATCAAAGCATTTCCACAAACAAGTTGTTAGTTGACCAATACAAAGGTTACAGGTAACTTCATTAGGCTAAACAACTCCCACAAACTTTCCTGCCATTATGTAAGGTAACATCCTGTTTCTTAACAAACATTTAACTCTGTAATGACTGAAGTGTAAGCAACTTGCAATTCCAACAGTGCCTGGCCCAAGGTCACCCAAGCAAGCTTCCATGGCAGGGTGGGGATTCGAACCCAGGGCTAACCAGATTGTAGTCCAACACTTTAACCACTGCACCACACTGGCTCTTGAGGGGGTTCAGTGAAAGCTGGGTCCCTCTTTGTGCTGAGTAATAACCCTCACCGGGCGAGCAATGCAGAAAAAATGCAACTGAGAAGCTGAGGCTTGTTAAACGTCCAAGTGAGCCAGTGAAGCCCTAACACTAAACCTCTGTACCACAGCCAGAGGGCTATACAATAAAGGAAAAGCTCCAGAAGGGCAAATACATCGAGGAACCAAGTTGTCCTCTTCTAGACTGTCAGTGCTTTCCTTAAAACTCTAAAAGGAAGGTCACAAGCCCCCCCCCCAGCCTCCTCAAATGTCTCCTTTTGTGGCTTTTGTTACGCCACCGTGTGTAGAGAAGTAAAAGATCTGCCGTCTCGAAAGGAGGAAACGACATAAAAGCGAAACAAAAGGACCTTTCCTATCTCGTAGTTCAAGATGTTTGAATGATCTTGGAGGTCACATTCTCCCCCCATCAACCGGCCAAAACATTAGACCAAAGGCCTAAGGACCCTGTTGAACATGCCAGTATTTACCGAGACAAGGACAGCGAGCAAAACGAACAGGATCCTCCCTGCTTTGGTGTCGCCTCTTCCGTGGAACTTACCTCTCGACACCTTTTGTGCCAAGTTGTAAAGACATTTTAAAAAGGCCTTATTCTCCCAGACTTTTAGTGACTCATTTTAGGTTTCGTGGACATGGCCAGAATCCTAACTCACCTGACTGTCTGGGTGACTACCTTCTCCTAGATTTAAGACTATATTAAAGGTAAAGGTCTCCCTTGCTCGAAAGCCAGTCGAATCCGACTCTAGGGTTGCGGTGCTCATCTCCGTTTCCAAGCCGAAGAGCCAGCGCTGTCCGAAGACGTTTCCGTGGTCATGTGGCCGGCATGACTAAACACCGAGCTGTGCGTAACGCTGTTACCTTCCCACCGAAGTGGTCCCTATTTATCTACTTGGACTGCTAAACTGAAACTTTTCATTTGTTCTTATTGCTGCTATTCGGTGTGTTTACCGAGACAGCATAGCAAGCCAACAGCCTGGAGAATTCTACAAGTGAGGTGGCACGCACATTTCAAAACCCAGTTTTATTTAATAACTTTATTTACACCCCGCCTTTCTTCTCAATGGGGACCCAAGGCGGTGTGACAGTGTTCCACTCATTGTATCATAACAACAACGCTGTGAGGCAGGCTGGGCTGAGAAACTGACAGGCCCAAGTTCACCCTGAGAGCTTCCGTCGCACCAGTCTGGGAATCAAACCTGGGTTTACCCTGACTTTAGTCTGGTACTTTAACCACTACGCCACACTGGCTCTCTGTCCAGACATGTCTGAAGAAACCTCATTCCTACAGTTCATAAATTTAAACAGAGAATACGCCATCCTGCCTTCGTGCCAAGTTATGTAAAACAAAATCCTGTGCAGATGCCCGGGGTTACAGAGTTCTTTCTTTCCACTCCCAGGTCTCTAATCTCCCAGCAACGTTGTAGAACTTCCCTGATTAGAAGAGCTTTTTGCAAACAACTTTGGGTGGGTTTCACCTCTCTTTATCTTGGACTTTGATGAGGTTTGTCGCACACACCTATAGCTGAACCAATGGGGGGGGGGATGGGGATTCAACTCGGTCAGGCTAACGGTTTTAAAAGCGGGGTTTTAAATCCATCTGCTTTGAAACAAGCAAACAGTGGGATCCAAAGGTGGCGCAGGAATTCTCTCCAAGCGAACCCCGCTAAGGAACGCAGCAGAATCCCTATTTGGTTCCAACCCCACTGCCAACAGCACATTGAAAGATCGTAACGCCAGGCTCCAAGGTTCTCTCTCCAGGCCTGCAACCAATGTTCCCTCTAAGCTGTGGAGTCCTGTGAGCAAAAATTCTACTTTGCGAGCTGTTGGCATTAAAGTTGTGAGCAAGTCATTTGGCTACTGCATCAATTAGTTTGCTCTGGAGCCCTCCTTCCTGAGCTAAGACAAAAAAATGTGTGAGCTGGAGGCTAAAAAACTGTGAGCTGGCTCACACTCACTCAGCTTAGAGGGAACAATGCCTGCAACCCATAACCACTCACATGGATCAAACCAACAAGCTCTCACAAAGAAAGGGGCGGGGGAGATAGAAGTCTATTCATTAACCCCTTTTTAAGACACCTCCCTCAAGTGTACTAAAAAACCCTAAAAGATTGGATTGCTATTGTTTCTCCCACCCTTGCAAGGCTGTTAAAATTTTTGTACCTCTTTTCTCCCCAAAGTTAAAGGTTCCCTTGCTCGAAAGCCAGTCGAATCCTGAGTGGTGGGATGTCACTGTGTTTAGTATTAAAAGGTGTCTCTTGAGGCACTTCCTAAACTTTCCAGTCAATCACTTCTCACCTAAACTCTGCATTTGATATACACCCCCTCTCTTATCGAACAGAACAGCATAACAGAAGGCAGAACAGAAATCCTGTCATCTTTCCAGTGTGGATCCAGCTCACGAGCAACCAGATTCAGTCCATGCTTATTTGGAAGCGCACACATTTACTTGCATCCAGTGGCATTTATCAGCACAGGTAAAAGGTAAAGGTTCCCTTGCTCGAAAGCCAGTCGAGTCCGACTCTAGGGTTGCGGTGCTCATCTCCGTTTCCAAGCCGAAGAGCCAGCGCTGTCCGAAGACGTTTCCGTGGTCACGTGGCCGGCATGACTAAACACCGAGGCGCAGAGAACGCTGTTCCCCTCCCACCGAAGCGGTCCCTATTTATCTACTTGCAATGTCTTGCTTTCGAACTGCTAGGTTGGCAGGAGCTGGAATTAGAGACGGGAGTTCACTCCGTCATGCGGCGCACGCAGGTCTCGAACTGCCGACCTTCCACAGCCTGCAGTTCAGCGCCTTCCCCACTTGAGCTCCCCAACGGGGGACCCAAAACCAGCTTCCATCTGTCTCTCCCCCCTTATTCTCAAAGCGACCACCAAGAGGTGCCACCTCCACACATACACACACACCCCGCGGTAGGGCGCGGGATTCGAACCTGGGTCTCCCAGCCCAACCACCGCCAACCGTCGCGCTACCCTTCTACCCAAAAGAGAACTCCGCCGCCCCCCGAAGGACGTCCTCTAGCGGCCGTCGAGCAGGCAGCCGTCCCGCCGGTGGCGCTCCCTCCCGTGCAGAGCGGCCGCGAGCGGCGCGCCGGCCTCCCCAAGGGCACCTTGGCGGCTTACCTCCAGCACCACGCGGCCCAGCGGCTGGTTGTCGGCGCCCACGTCCAGGTAGACCAGCGGGTTGCGGTCGTCGTCCTCCTCGTCGCTGCGAGGGCCGCTCTGGCTGCTGCACGGCCGGCGGGCGGGCCCGAGGCTGCTGCCGCGCCCGGGGGAAGAGAGCTGCAACACCA
>NW_015174848.1:13615-25865 GCF_001447785.1 Gekko japonicus
AGACGGGAGCTCACTCCATCATGCGGCACCCGGGTCTCGAACTGCTGAACTACTGACCTTCCACAGCCTGCAGTTCAGCGTCTTAACCACTTGAGCCACCACAGCTCCACAAAACTGTATACATATACCAAAATAAATATACATTAGAGTATACTACTTCGTTCTTTCGACTTTTGCAAAAACAATAAACAAATACCAAAAATAAATATTCATTAAAGTCTGTGATTTCGTTCTTTCTCTGACCATTCATATACTCCCGACCACCTTTTTTCAAAAATCTTTTAGCTCGCCCGCCTGCCCTGGAGAAAGGTGGATGGAGGTTTGCCTTCAGTCATCCAGCCAAGCCGAGCTTGAAAGACGCACTTTAGGAGGAAAAAAGCTGAGCTCGCATCCACTGTTCCCCCTAAGCTGAGTGAATGTGAGCTAGCTCACAGTTTTTTAGACTCCGGCTCACACCTTTTTTTTTACAAGTTTTATTTATAAGTTTTCAACTTTTACAAAACTGTATAAAGGTAAAGGTTCCCCTGCTCGAAAGCCAGTCGAATCCGACTCTAGGGTTGCGGTTCTCATCTCCATTTCAAAGCCGAAGAGCCAGCACTGTCCGAAGACGGTCGGTCGGTCCGTGGCCATATGGCCGGCATGACTAAACACCGAGGCGCAGAGAACGCTGTTCCCTTCCCACCAAAGTGGTACCTATTTATCTACTTGCAATGTCTTGCTTTTGAACTGCTAGGTTGGCAGGAGCTGGAACTAGAGACGGGAGCTCACTCCATCATGCGGCACCCGGGTCTCGAACTGCTGAACTACTGACCTTCCACAGCCTGCAGTTCAGCGTCTTAACCACTTTACCCTGCAAGAAAAAAATGTGACTGTTACTTGTATTTTTCCCTAGAAGGAGTAAACAGCAAGTGGGGATTTTCCGTGGAAAAACTAATTCATATACTCCCGACCACCTTTTTTCAAAAATCTTTTCCTCTTTTCCACATAATATTACATTCAATTTATCAACTTCTGCTACGTTAATAAGTTTATGTATTAATTCTTCTCTATGAGGTATTTTTTCTGACTTTTTGTCTTAGCTCAGGAAGGATGGGGCTCCAGAGCAAACTAATTGATGCAGCAGCCAAATGGCTCACTCACCACTTTAATGCCAGCAGCTCATAAAGTAGAATTTTTGCTCACAAGACTCCACGGCTTAGAGGGAACAGGGTTGCCAGGTCTGGGTGGGAAAATACCTGGAGATTTTGGGGGGTTGGATCCAGGAGAGGGTGGGGTTTGGGAGGGGAGGGGCCTCAGTAGGGTACAAGGCCACAGAGTCATCCCCCCCCTTCAAAGCAGCCATTTTCTCCAGGGGAGCTGATCTCTGTCAGCTGGAGAGCAGTTGTAAAAGCGAGAGGTCTCCAGGCCCATCCTGGGGGTTGGCAATGCTATTCACATCCCTGGTTCAGCCGCCTGGCTGGGATTGCTGATTTAGGGTTACTGTATTTTGGGGGGAAAAATTAGAGTCCAGTGGACCCTTTAAGACCAACAACCTGGAATAAAACTGTGTCGGTCTTAAAGGGACCACTTGTCTGGCTTCCCAATCAGACACTCAAGAAGGTTCCTTGATAAAGTCCAGTTTATTGAAGTCAGCACTGGTTAAACCATGAATTCTTGAGTCAGAAATAACCAAATGCAAAATGGCGGTTACAGATATAGCCCCCTTCAAACAAAACCCCCTGATATCCCAAAACCAATACGCAAGCACCTACAAGCGTGGCAACGGTTAGGTTCCCAGGGGAAGGGAAAGAAAAGCATTCTAAACAGGCCTGCCCTTTGTCAGGGGGTGTGGCATATGCAAATGGGTTACGCAAATAAGCTCCTGCACCTCTTTTTCTACGAAATGACCCCTGTAAAAAAGAATACCATTCATGAACAACCGTAATAAAATTCTAATCAGATCTGAAGACGGCAGCCGTTCCAGGGGTTCAGGTTCCTCCTGAAGGAAGCTACTCGGAGGGCCGCCCAGAGCGACCTGTTGGTCAACAGTGCTGTGGTCTTCTCGTGAGCAGGCCAGGTCGGAATGGGCACTATTCACTGCAGCGATACAAACCGTGCAAGCAGGGTAAGCGGGAGAGGCCGAGGCAGGTTAGACGTCTGCCGCTTCAGCCAAAGGCCTGGCCAAACAGCTCCATTTCACAGACCCTGCGAAACTGTAATAAGTCCCGCAGGGCCCTGATCTCCAATGGTAGCGTATCCCACCAGGCCTGGGGCAGGGCAGAAACTTTCCAATACCCCCTTACTATTTAAGCTGTGATTATTGCGACTAACTAGGAATATTCCTAACCTGCCAACCCCGAAAGAGGACGTTTTCATCAGGTTTTTTAAAAGCGCCCGAAAGAGGAAGGACACACACACAAAAAGAGGACATGTCCTCTAAAAAGAGGACATCTGGCCCGTAGCTACTCCAGGCTTTGAAATTCCTGGGGATTGGAGGGTCCGGGCTGGGGAGGACGGGGTTTCGGCAGGGGAGGGACCCCCACACAGGTGTGATGACATGACAGAGACAGCAAGCACACACTTGGGGGGAGTCGCTATCAAATGCAAAGTAATTATATTAAAGATGTACAGCAAATAATTCCAACATATGGCAATACATTTATACAAATCTGAAGATGAATTACAAATCCAAACATTATTAAATCTGAAAACTAATTACAAGTCCAAAGGTTGTTTATATAAATATACTATGAAATGGGTATTTATAAGTTTTTGCACATTATATTTCTTATAGCTGATCATCACTTCTGATGGTCTTGTCTCGAAAGGAAGTTGAAGCCAGACTCTTCATAAATAATCTTTCGATTTGTAATCAATTTTCAGATTTAATAATCTTTGGACTTGTAATTAATCTTTAGATTTGCATAATTGTATTGCCATATTTTGCATAATTGTATTGCCGTATGTTGCCAGATCAAGATGGGTGGCCGTGTTAGTCTGTCTGTAGCAGTAGAACAGAGCAAGAGTCCAGGAGCACCTCAAAGACTAACAAAATCTGTGGCAGGGGAGGAGTTTTCGTGAGTCACTGAGTTAAAGATTGACTACCTCTTTCAATAGTCTTTCAGTAGTCATGTATGGCTGCGAGAGTTGGACTATAAGGAAGGCCGAGCGCCGAAGAATAGATTCTTTTGAACTATGGTGCTGGAGAAGACTCTTGAGAGTCCCTTGGACTGCAAGGAGATCAAATCAGTCAATCCTAAAAGAAATCAACCCTGACTGTTCCCTGGAAGGCCAGATAATGAAACTGAAGCTCAAATACTTTGGCCACCCAATGAGAAGGGAGCACTCACTGGAGAAGAAGACCCTGATGCTGGGAAAGATTGAAGGTCAAAGAAGACGGGGATGGCAAAGGATGAGATGGTTAGACAGTGTCATAGATGCAACGAACATGAGATTGAGCCAACTTCAGAGGACGGCGGAAGACAGGAAGGCCTGGCGTGATCTGGTCCATGGGGTCGCGAAGAGTCGGACTCGACTGTGCGACTGAACAACAACAAGCAGTAGAAAAGAGCCAGAGTCCAGGAGCACCTTCAAGACTAACAAACTATGTGGCAGGGGAGGAGCTTTTCTGAGTCACTGTTCCCTTCTTCAGTGAGATTTCTTCGAAAGTAAACAGTGAAATTTCTTCAGCTTTATGGGGCCCAAGTTACAGCCCCCCAAAGAAACTGCCTCCATGAAAGGGCTTTCTGGGAAAATGACCACAGCACTCCAAGGAGCACCAGGGTTGTAACGCAGAGGCAGGCAATGACAAACCACCTCTGAAACATCCTCTTGCCTTAAAAACAAGTTTAGCTGCCACCTAGTACTGCATACCGCTAAAGAGTTAGAACTTGTGGCTGCCAGACAATCTTAGGATCTCCTGGCTATTCTACACAAAATGCCATATGATAATTATTTATTATTATTATTACCGCAGCCCTTCTGTTTAGGACACCTTTACTTGTTTACGAGGCTTTCATTGGGTTCTTATTGTCAGGACCCACACTTATATGTTTTTAATTGTCTTTCTAATAAATACATGCATTTTTGTATATTATAAGTTTTAACTTAGTTTTTTAATATTGGCCATTTATTTGACTTCTTTCGGCATGAACCTCCATGAACAGCTTGAAAGTTCGTGCCATTTGACCTGCCACAAACTTTACTTCGCAAACCGTGGGCGAGTCGGCATCTAGCATTCACTCCATATTTTCTCAACTGGGAGGAAAAGGTGCACCTCAAAACCACATTCAGATACCCTGGGGAAATGCTGTACTGACTGCAAAGACACCCCTGAACGGCCACAAATCTATGCAGAAGGTACCATAAAACCCGATGATCAAAGAAAGTGAAAGTGGCATGAAGTGTAGAGGGGAATTTCTGTTCCAATGTAGGTTTCGTAAAACAACGGATGGAAAAACCAATGCAGAATCGCCCCGCGAATGGGCCAAAATTTGTCACGAGCTTTAGTTTATGAGCTGGTTCGTGCCCACACCCTAGTATATACCCTTGCCAGAGGAAAGGTTGTTAATCATTCACAGTCCTAGAGGTGTGGCTTTGATCCTATGAATGAGTTCTGCATGCGCTAGATAATCTCTCCTGCAGAACACATTTCTTCCGCTAGAGCAAGGGTGTCAAAAATGCGGCCCGGGGGCTGAATCAGGTCCCCGTAGGGCTTCTATCAGGCCCTCAATGAAGCTGGCCATCTCCTGCTTCCAGTTCTACTGCTGCTGCTGCATCATAGCTTGCTCCGCCAGACTCTCTTAATCACTCAGCCATTTAATGTTTGAACCTGGGTCCTGGACTCAGAACTCTGAGCCTGAGATTTCTGTGGTGAATGTCAATAAATCAAAAATAGGTTTGCAGGTTACAGAGCTAATGTTTTAAGCCTGTTTTTATTTTAAGGGGAAAAAACCCTTTGTGTTTGTGTCCTTTATAAAGCTTATAAGCCAGTTTGGTATAGTGGTTAAGTGCGGGGACTCTAATCTGGGAGAACCAGGTTTGATTCCCCACTCTTCCTCCACATGCACCTGGCTGGATGGCCTTGGGCAAGCCGTAGTTCTAATAAGAGCTGTTCTTGAAAAAGAGTAGTTTCTCTCAGAGTTCTCTCAGCCCTGCCTGCCTCACAGGGTGTCTGTTGTGGGGAGGGGAAGGGAAAGGAGTTTTTCAGCCGCTCTGAGACTCCCTTGGGTAGTGAAGGGCAGGGTATAAATCCAATCTCTTCTCTTCGTTTGGTGTAGCGGTTAAGTGCGGGGACTCTAATCTGGGAGAACCGGGTTTGATTCCCCACTCCTCCACATGCATCTGGCTGGATGGCCTTGGGCAAGCTGTAGTTCTGATAAGAGCTGTCCTTGAAAAAGAGTCGTTTCTGTCAAGAGCTCTCTCAGCCCCACCGACCACCTGGCTGGATGGCCTTGGGCAAGCCGTAGTTCTGATAAGAGCTGTCCTTGAAAAAGAGCCATTTCTGTCAAGAGTTCTCTCAGCCCCACCAACCTCCCAGGGTGTCTGTTGTGGGGAGGGGAAGGGAAAGGAGTTTGTAAGCCGCTCTGAGACACCTTTGTGTAGTGAAGGGTGGGGTATAAATCCAATCTCCTCCTCCTCCTCCTCTTCTTCTTCATATCTGCGCTACCTGGCATTACATTTTAAGACACACGTGGCCCGGCCCAACAAGGTCTCATTTATGTTAGATCCGGCCCTCGTAACAAAAGAGTTCGATACCCCTGTGCTAGCGTGGTTTTTTTTTGTATCGGAACCCACTGATCTAGAGCAACTGGAACTTTTAGTAGACAAGGAAGCACCACTACAGCAGAAATTAGCACATATGCAACTTGTTCGTAAGATCCAGCTAGGGTTGCCAACTTCCAGGTGGGCCATTATACCCCATTATACCCCAACCTTTCCCTCCCCTGGCACCACTCCCCAAATCTCCAGGAATTTCCCAAATCCATAAGAACATAAGAACATAAGAGACGCCAATGTTGGATCAGGCCAAAGGCCCATCCAGTCCAACACTCTGTGTCACA
This sequence comes from Gekko japonicus, assembly GCF_001447785.1. Classification (NCBI taxonomy): domain Eukaryota; kingdom Metazoa; phylum Chordata; class Lepidosauria; order Squamata; family Gekkonidae; genus Gekko; species Gekko japonicus. Next base: position 19,657 of record NW_015174848.1, read on the forward strand.
CAGTGGCCAGAAATACCAGTGCCATCAGGAGGTCCAGCAGTGGGGCCAGGACATTAGAAGCCCTCCCACTACACGCTGGGAAAAACATGATTGATTGGCTATCATAGTTGTGACTCTCCAAAGCCGGAGTTTCAGAGCATCCCATGATGTGTGGCAGTAGCGGTTGAAATATGTCACCGCATCAGACCTTTGGTGACACAGTGTGTATAAATAGAAACAGGTGAAGGAGTCACACCTGATTGTTTGTGACACAGCCACTTGTGACTTCATACCACTCTAGAATACTTCACAAGATGTCCGGACTGCTGAAGGAACTTTCATAACCCTTCAGCGATTCTTGCATCTTACTCAGGTAATGATTTTATGATGAGCTATTCAGCAGCACATTCATTATCACCCTGTAATTGTTAGCAGTATTGTAATGGAAAGTTGAGTTTCTGGTTAGCAGTTAATACCCTAGGCTTAAGTTACAATTCTCTGCTTGAGATTCAGGGCCGCTTTTGAGTGGCTTAGGTAATTTACTTCTTTGTATTTTAAAAATGCCTAGAAGCAATCAGCCACAAAGCAGCGGAGGACATGCATTTCACATACCTGAAAGGTCAGATGTTCGACTTTTAAGACATGGATTCTGTTCTCCTTTACAAAGAGGTGCTTTTCTCAAATTAACTTGTAAACAAGTGGTATGGCGGTTGGAGTGCTGAACAAGGACCTGAAAGCCCCAGGTTCAAATCCCCACTCTGCAGTGGGTCATCTAGGGCCAGTCACATAATTTCAGCGTAGCCTACCTCACAGGCAGGCCCATAGCCAGAATTTTGTGGCTCGCGGGGCAAAACATTTTTTCAGGTGGGGCTGCCGTTATTTTTATGTCAACTCCAATACACCCCCAAGTCCAGCCTCCAGTAGCCACCCCTCTCCCTCCGCTCCTGCAATATTTAAAGGGCCCTTCATCTGATTGACGGGGAGTATGTGGGCCGCCAATCAGCTGGAAGGCCCTTTAAATTTTGCACATGCACACAGTTTGGTTAAAAAACAACCCCCTGCCGCGCCGCTTCTGCCGCGCCACTTCTTTGCAGCGCCACAGGATTGACGTATGATTGGCACCTCCCCTGAAACACGGGACGTCGGCGGGACATTTGATCCAGCGGCCGCACGGTAGTTCACTCTAGGGCAAACAGCCACGCCTCCCCCCCGCGATATCCGGCCCATGTGACCGGGGCCAAAGAATCCTACAAAATGGACTCTGGCCCGGGAATGAAACCTGGTTTGTCTTTAAGGAGCCACAAGACGCCTATATCTACTTGTGCCACAACAAACTAACACAGCTATCCTTATTCTCTCAGGATGGGCATTGGCTCTGGGTCTTCATGGATTTCACCTTTGCTGTGGATACAGAAATGGAAAGACTCCTATGTTAGAGAGGGTTTGTCCTTGTGGTGAAACCAGGTGTCGTTTCGTAGAAAAAGAGCTAGGGGAACTCATTAGCATAACTCATTAGCATATGCCACACCCCCTGACATCAGGGGCCCGGCGGTGGACCTGCAAGGCCGGCGGGAGTGCAAGGAAGCCCCGTGAAGGCCCTCCCTGGCCCCAGGCAGGCACGCCCTCCCCAGGCCCCACCCCCAAAATCTCCAGGTATTTCCCAACCCAGAGCTTGCAACCTGACCCTTGGGAAGCAGGGTAGGGAAATAAGAAAATAAAAACACATTTTTGAGAAGCAGTTTCCGATCCATGAGAAAATTGCCGTTGTTAAGATGGTTCTCTGTCGTGCCTCCTAAAAACAACAGTTCCATTTTCTGCTTTATTTAGAAATTAGTCGAAAAACCCATTAAGCGAATCAGTCTCAAATCAGGGTCAGAATTATGATGGCTTTGATGGTTGGCAGGAAAGCACACAAAGGCTGCGGTCACACGGAGCATAAGCCACGCTACAGAGACGGAAGATAGGCGGATTTTCCGGGTGCGATCAAACCGCAACATCTGGGAAACTTAGAGCTCCCATGGTGAACCTGAGGCTTCCCGCCGAAAATGCACCGTAAACAAACTAGTACCTCCGAGGTACTAGTTTCCGGAAACCGCAGGGCAAGGGTGGGTGTCTGATCACGTTTCCAGTGGTAGCTCGTGGCATCCATCACCCGCCCATGTCCCGTCACGAAAAGGGTTTTTTCCCCCAAGTCTCCACAGGATGCACACAAGCACCCAACGGCACATGCACACAGTTCGGTTAAAAAACAACCCCCTACCGCGCCGCTTCTTTGCCGCGCCGCTTCTTTGCAGCGCCACAGGATTAACATATGATCGGCACCTCCCCCCGAACCACGGGACGTTGGCGGGACATTTGATCCAGTGGCCGCACGGTAGTTCGCTCCGGGGCAAACAGCCACGCCTCCCCCCCGCGATATCTGGCCCGTGTGACCGGGGCCCAAGAATCCTACAAAATGGACTCTGGCCCGGGAATGAAACCTGGTTTGTCTTTAAGGAGCCACAAGACGCTTATATCTACTTGTGCCACAACAAACTAACACAGCTATCCTTATTCTCTCAGGATGGGCATTGGCTCTGGGTCTTCATGGATTTCACCTTTGCTGTGGATACAGAAATGGAAAGACTCCTATGTTAGAGAGGGTTTGTCCTTGTGGTGAAACCAGGTGTCGTTTCGTAGAAAAAGAGCTAGGGGAACTCATTAGCATAACTCATTAGCATATGCCACACCCCCTGACATCAGGGGCTCGGCGGTGGACCTGCAACGCCGACGGGAGTGCGAGGAAGCCCCGCCAAGGCCCTCCCTGGCCCCAGGCAGGCAGGGGTGAGGAGAGGCGGGGAGGAAGCAACTTACCCTCCCTGCCTCCTCCTGGCTGAATGAGGGCTGGAAGGGGGGTGGCTGGAAGCAGGGGGCGGGGCTTTGTCGTGTGCCCCGCCCCCTGCACCTCACCCGGGGGAACTGCAATCCCCCGCAATCCCCCCCGAATCGACCTCTGGGTGAAACAAACAAACACGTTCTTCTGCTGGTTCTATCAGGAAATACGTGTTCAGTTAATTTTCCCTCTGCACAGAAGGTTCCCGGGCTGTCTTGACTCTTGAGTTTTTAAGGAAACTGCTTATGGGCATCAGTTTGCAGACTACAGCTTCTTGTGCAAGGTTTTTTGCAGCTGCCTGTAAAATTTGCAAAGGTATTCTGTGCAGTGCACCACACTTTTTTACAATATCCATTTTAATCTGTAGTTATCTATTTTAAATCGGTTTACATTAGCCCACTGTAATGTACTGGGAGTATTACATTAATCGCCTAATTCACTTACAATGTTAAGGTTCGAGCCAGCCAGGCCTCCATCGACTCTCGCACCCTATTGGTCATTCTGAATAAGCGACCAATCGTAGCTAAGCAAGTCCCTAAGCGGGAAGAGTTCCCATTGGTCTTTATTCTGACAATCTTATTGGTTGTTATTTGTAAATAGGTGTGGCTATGTTAGCCCAGGAATGTTTAAAAGGAGCCTAGCTCCCAATGTTAATCTGTTCTGGTTTTGAATTCGTTTTCAGTGTTTGTTCACTACTGCAATAAAGCTGAATCACTGAGCTGAAACCACTCTCCGAGTCTTTTTAGTCCGATCTAACACCCACCTATTTATTTATTCATTTATTATTGATTAATTTATCATTCTGGCATACTGTGCGTTGTGCATTGTGATTTGTGCTGTTCGTTGACCGTATTAATATTAACTAACTAGCTATGGATTAAAATTAGATCAGATGAAGGGCACATATTAAAATTAACTAACTAGCTGTGGATACAGGTAAAGGAAAGCAGGTGAAGGCGATGTAGGAAAGGAAGGGATGAGGAGGAATGTAGATCAGGCAAGCAGAGATGTTGTTCCTCCAGATAAAGTCATTATTGCAATTAAATCCTCCCCACCCATATTGGAGTGAGCAACTCAGCATGCTGCCAGCCATGGTGACTAAAGGGAACCTCCACATCCAGCGGTAGCAAACCTCGGAATCCCATGGCCAGGAGGTAACATCAGGGGAAGGGCTCGGCCTCTATGCCCTGTTATTGTCTTTCCAGAGGAACTGGCTGGCCCCTGTGTGAGACAGGAGGCTGGACTAGATGGGCCATTGGTCTGATCCAGCAAGGCTCTTCTTATGTTCTTAAGTTTTATTTGGTCATCACAAGCAGAGGTCATTTCGGGGGGATCGCGGGGGATCGCAGTTCCCCCGGGTGTTGGATCCCCAAGCATCGAGAATAAATCCACGTTTTCAAGAAAAGCAAAATTTATTTCAAAGCGTTGAAGACATACTCAAACACGTTCTTTGTTAGAACTGGGGATACACAGTTAGGTCAAGCATAATAAAGGAAATTCAAACAGATACAGATCCAATGAATAGCATTCCCGCTGGCGGGCTAATGAAACGGTTGCGCGCCCAGTCCATGGGAATATGGGAATGGGAGGGGGAAGTCTTGCCAATGTTATAAGCCATTAAAGCAGGGGTCCCCCTCCCAACCTTTTTGAGCCTGTGGGTACCTCTGGTATATAACACAGTATCTGACGAAGAGATCTGTGTTTCTCGAAAGCTTATGCTACAATAAAGTTTGCTAGCCTTAAAGGTGCCACTGGGCTTTCTTACTATTTTGCAGCAACAGCCTAACTCCTCTGGATAAATGTATAACACCCAAATGGAAGCAGACAGGCCCTTGAAATAAGGCATTGCTCCTTAAACAGGTTTCATACAATTCTAAAGCCACACCCCTTGTCGTCTCCAGCTAAGACTCTCTACGCCTTCCACTATTTCCACTCTTTCCATTTCCAACCACAAAACCAGCTTGAAATCCTTTCTTTGCCTTCTCTTCTACTAACTGTCCAGCATCATCGAACTCTGGTTGGCGTTACACCCGAGAGTCTGCAGAGGGATGCCCATATTGTGATTTGTTTATGTTAGCATAAGGACAGAACATGGGGGTGGGGTGGGGGCACAGAAAGGCGCAATCAAGGGCTTTGAGCATCTTCTCTCTAAGGATAGGTTGAAGAGTTTGGGGGTTGCAAGTTAGGATAAAGGTGACCCAAGAGAGGATGTGACACGTGGTTATAAAATCATATGTTGCCTGGAGAATGTGGAGAGAGGCATTTTTCCCCTTCCTCTCCCAGAATACTAGAGCTTGGGGGTACTCATTTAATTTGATGAGCAACGGACAGATGACAGGCAGAAGAAAGTACTTCTTCATACCAGGTGTAATTAACTTGTGGGACTCACTGCCCATGGGAGGTATTCATGGCCATTCGCTTGCATGGCATTGAAAGAGAATTAAACCACATTCACAGAATTTAGGTCTCTCAGTGGCCACTAGCCATGACGGCTAAATCTCCATGTCTCTGAATAGTCCTGGTCTGAAGCAATAGGACAAAGTTTGAGTCCAGTGGCACCTTTAAGACCAACAAAGTTCAGGGGTCATGCCAGGGGGGCAGGGGTGGCCAGCGCCACCCCAGACAAGGAGCTCGCCCCCTCAGTCACCTCCCCATTGCTGGACACATGTCATTACTTGAAGGAAGGGCAAGTCCATTTTAGATTTCACAGAGAGCTGATATTGTCCTTGTTGTCCGGGTCTGAAGCAATAGGACAAAGTTTGAGTCCAGTGGCACCTTTAAGACCAACAAAGTTCAATTCTGGGTGTACGCTTTCATGTCTATGCACACTTCGTCAGAAAGCTTAAACCTAGAATTAAGCTTTGTTGGTCTTAAAGGTTGCCACTGGACTCAGACTTTGTTCTGAGATCGTCTTGACCTCTATAGTTCTCATATTTGCATCTAAAGGTAACTTCTTTTCCAAATTGTAGTTTCTGTTGATTTCTACTGGACTGATGCTTTGATATGTGATTCTGTTTGGGTTTGTTTAGGAATTTGCTATGCAGGGCTTTTTTTGTAGAAAAAGCCCAGCAGGAACTCATTAGCATAATAGGCCACACCCAACAGCAGAAACCCATTAGCATATTAGGCAGCACCCTTGACAGCACAGCCCATTAGCATATTAGGCCGCACCCCATGTTACCAGAAGTGTGCTCATCCAGCCACACCCACCTTTTGCTTCTTATTCTGTTTACCTTGTTTGTTGTCAAAACCCAGGGCTTTTTTTGTAGCAGGAACTCCTTTGCATGTTAGGCCACACACCCCTAATTGTAGCCAATCCGAATGAGTTTCTGCTGTTGGGTGTGGCCTATTATGCTAA
>NW_015174848.1:26040-82578 GCF_001447785.1 Gekko japonicus
TAATGTCGTCAACATTTTTCCTATGATTTAGTTTGAAAGTTCTGTTTTCTCTTGAGAATTCTTTTGGAAACTCACAGAGACATTCTTTATTCTTTCTGGACTGACCTGCATTGGCTCTGAATCTCTATACCTCGTATTTGGTGGATTATACATAAGATTAATCTTTTCTTTTTAGTCCCCATTCCTGTATCAGCTGTTACTTCTGGGTGATTCCCCCTCAGAATAAATGTAAAAGTAATGTGAAATACTAAGTAATGCGAAAAACTAAGATCATGGCATCTGGCCCCATCACTTCTTGGCAAATAGAAGGGGAAATCGTGGAAGTAGTGACAGACTTCACATTCCTGGGATCCCAGATCACCGCAGACTGTGACAGCAGCCATGAAATTAAAAGACGTCTGCTCTTTGGGAGGAAAGCGATGGCAATCCTAAACAGCATGATAAAAAGTAGAGACATCACCCTGCCAACAAAAGTCCACATGGTCAAAGCAATGGTATTCCCAGTAGTCATGTATGGCTGCGAGAGATGGACTATAAGGAAGGCCGAGCGCCGAAGAATAGATTCTTTTGAACTATGGTGCTGGGGAAGACTCTTGAGAGTCCCTTGGACTACAAGGAGATCAAATCAGTCAATCCTAAAAGAAATCAACCCTGACTGTTCCCTGGAAGGCCAGATAATGAAACTGAAGCTCAAATACTTTGGCCACCCAATGAGAAGGGAGCACTCACTGGAGAAGAAGGCCCTGATGCTGGGAAAGATTGAAGGTCAAAGAAGAAGGGGACGGCAAAGGATGAGATGGTTGGACAGTGTCATCGATGCAACGAACATGAAATTGAGCCAACTTCAGAGGATGGCGGAAGACAGGAGGGCCTGGCGGGATCTGGTCCATGGGGTCGCGAAGAGTCGGACTCGACTGTGTGACTGAACAACAAAAAATGCAAAATATAGAGTATATTAAAGCTAGGCATGGATGGTCTAGGGAAATTCTAAGATTGTGTTGTTTGAAGCCAGTTCCTGCAAGAGTTGCTTTATCAATAATGATATTAGCTATACCTCCTGTTCCATATTTTGTCCCAACGTATTTTGGCATTGTATAAAGGTATTAAAATACATTGGGCAGGCAACAGATGGTTGTTAGGAGATCTCTCTTGCAGCATTTTTTGCATTTACTTGGCTAACTTGCCGATAAGTAGATGTACCTGCCTATTAGCATAATTTATAACCTTCACTGATTTTCTTGACCCCGTTCTTAAAAATATATCAAGGATACCTGCTCAAAACATTAGGGCAGGAAAAGGGGGGAAATATACAGAGAAATCTTATGAATGTTGACTCATCAGTCAATCCCACTGCAAATCATTCCTTTTATTCCTCTTATTTTTATATTACTAAGGCAATGGATTGCAATAAAAAAACGCCCAGCTTTATCTTCTGGATCTTTAGAGTACTATTTCACAAAACCAGCAAAAGAAAGGAAAAGGGCTGATGTCGGGGAAATACAAAGAATAAATCAATCTGAAATTGACTAGGAGGAGGAACTATCCAGCAGCAGTGAATCTGAATTTTGTGATTAGATAATTCAGAAGAAGAAAATGTTGGTTCAGTGGTTGATTTAGTGCCTTCCTTTGTAAAGAAATTACCTGGTCCTACAGACATCGTACAGTCCGAAGAAGGGCGTCCAATTCAGCCAGTGCTAGAAAGTTTCCCAGCAACAAAATATGGCCTGTGGTGGAGACATTTCAATCCAGCATGGTACAAACTCTACTTCTGGTTAAAATATAGTGTGACAGAAAATGCTGCATTTTGTTTTGCTTGAAAACAGTGCCTGTACTGGTGAAAATGCAGTTAGGCTGTGGTTACATGAGCAGTTTGCCGTGATATAGAGGTGTTACCTTTGTTGATTTAAAGAGCACTTTCAGACGACAGCATCTGCCTTCCATGCCCCAGTCGTTGGCACCTGTCAGAACCCACAGCTAACAATGAAGTACACGCATTCAGGAACGGTTATACTTTTATTGCAAAGCTATAGATGCAGTAACACAGGTACTGTTAAGAATACCCACAGCCAGTAGAGCATAATAGGATATAGGGTATTCGTATGCACCCCCCATGGCATTGGCCAATTAGGCACTCTCCCGTGCGTGGGATAAGTCAGGCAAGCGTTAGGTGGCTGAAGCTGAGAACTAGGAGTCTCTCATGGTACATGGGAGCTCTCCAGACAACACAGTAACCTCCTGCACATCTGTAGAGATAAGCATTTCAGCAAAGGCAGAACAGCAGGGATAGGAATGCATTAGCAATTAACAAGACACAGAATGAACTCCCCAACCCCCATGGCAGCATAGTTGACAGCACCCCGTGTTGCCCCATTTTGGAAGCGGAGTCATCAGGCACCGGGGAAAGTCCAATATTAACAGATGCCAGTGCTTCCACTCCGCTTTCCTGGACATATGCACTCTCCTGCTGTGAAAGGAACACGAAACGGAAGTCTGAGCCCACACATCCATTTCTTCCACTGGGGAGGGGGTTTAGTTGCTGCCTATATTCGCATATGTGCATGAGTGCATATGCGCATGCACCTGCCTGCATTATTTAAAAACAGACCGGGCAGCATGCTTTGTGGTTGAGATGCTGCAGTAATGTGAACACCTGACCACCAGACGAGTGCATGGGGAAACCGCCCCAGGGTGTGCTGTTTGATTGGTTCTGCCGCACAACACTTTAAACCGGTACAATTAGAAGCACGCCCAAATCGCGGCAAGCCTCCAGTGTTGTCAAGCATCACTTTGCTCAGTTTGCCATGGGTGTTGGGGGGAGAGGATTCCTTAGGTGGGTGGAGTGTGTGGCTGCGCTATCTTAGAGGCTATAATTCTTCCGAAGAAGCCTCTCCTCTCCCAGAGGAAACTTTTGGTGCCAGCTTGCTTGTGTAGATAATGGGATCATATATTTCCCAGCTGAAAGGGTGGTGGTGGTGGAAGGATTGCTATGGCTAGGCAGGATGAATGTGATGGATGAATGCCCATTAGGAGGGGTTTCATTTGAATTACCTATATTTGTAATCGTACCCGCCAAAATCTCCAGTTCTGACATGGTACAGTTATAATCTGGATCATGCTTAATCCTCAATAAACATATCACTGCCAAAGAGAGTGTTGTTGAGAGTAACTTGACCCGGAGTCTGACAAGTGTGACTGCAGCCTTACTCACAGAGGGAACAAAAAAGGGGGAAAGACTACTGATATTATGAAGGACGGAAGCTTCATAATAAAAGTGCAGTCCACAAAGACTGCATGGTGGTGTTATGCCAATAAAGGTTGTTGTGTTGTGTTGACTGCATGGTGGCATGGGAGAGTTACGAGCAAACATGGAAATTCAAAGGTGGTTCTGTTTTAGCACAATTAAATGATGCTCATAAACAACTCATAAAAGAAAATTGGCATTATGTGGCCACTCTTGCAGAAATTCTTTTGTTCACTACTACATAAAATACCGCTCAGTGTGGACACTGGGGAAATTAGGCAAGTGATCAGGGGAAATGTTCTCGAACTCTTGCACTTAATTCCAAAGCACAACCCCAGAATCCAGTCTAAAATAGATACTCTTCCAAGCAATGCAAAACACACAGATCATTCTGTTCGCAATGACCCTGCTCAGCATCATGAGCAGAATGGTTCTAATGTCAATTTCTGATGAAGTGAAGGAAGCTGGCTTTTTTGCCTTCATTGCTGATTGTCAAGCTTCCCAGGCGTGGTCGGCGAGGCTGGTCGGCGGAGCGGGTCCAAGTTGGAGAAGGAGCACTCGATAAGACTAGGCGTCACCTCAGACTTCACCGGGGTAGGTTACTTCACCTCCCACATCGGCGGCCGTCCCCCTATTTGGAACGTTCGAGTGGATAGGGCCAGTGCCCGACTCTCCCTCCTCACATCCAGCCTCATAGGGATCTGGCGATCCTCCCTGGTTTCCGCCTGTTGGCTTTTTATTGTTCCCCTTCCTCCCTGCCCACTCTGCCGCCCACGCCTTAAAGCAACCAAGCCATTGGGATACAATCACTGGGTCTGGGCCCCACCGTGAACTTCCCCCATCCCTCTCCTTCTCGGTCAGGCCCCCTTCGAGAGGGCCAGCTGGCGCTCCTTCCTCGGCCTCCTCCCTTGGTCGTGGGACAGCCTCAGGCGGGGCAGCAAGGGAGGATTCCTGGACTCTCGACTAACCCCCGTAGGGGCTCATTTGTAGGCTGGCATTGGTAGGCGGGCATGCCTGGCACAGCTTCCCAGGCAAAGCCTCAGGATTCGTGAGGTGCTCTTCCAGGACGTCTTTCCCTCCCACAGCGGCTCGAGCAACTCCCCCATTCTTGCAGGGTGGGTTCCAGGGGGGAGTTAGGAGGGACCCGGACGGGGCCTCCTGACACTGATGAAACAAAGGACCTACGTAAACAAGAACAAATGTCAGTAGTTCTCCGTTATTGCTATATATATGAACAGTTTGTTGGTTTCCAGCCATGTCATCCTTCACTAGCGAGTTACATAAATAATACCTTAGCATGTTGTGGCCTAGATATCAAGCACTGCATGGCACAAACCTATGATGGAGCTGGTGAAATGAGTGGGGTGCAGGCATCCTGAAAGAGGTGCCACAAGCCATCTATGTTCAATGCGTCAACCAAAGGCTGAACTTAGTTGTTATCGATGTATGTAAGAATACTGATGTTGTTGAAAACTTCTTTAGTCTTCTTCAACAAATGTATGCATTTGTGTCCTGTTCTTATGCGCATCCACGTTTCATCGGATGACAAAGACAAACAAGGAACAAAACTGTTGATTTAAAAAGCTTGTCAGACGCTCCTTGGGTGTGTCTGATTGGGTCATTTTTAGCTGTTAAATCTACACTTCCTGTAATTTTACTGCTTCTGAATATAATCAGTAATGAATCAAATTCTCAAAGAAGTGTAGAGGCTTGCAGGATTGTAAATCAAACAGATTTCAGCTTTGTGTTTTGTTTGACTCTTTTTAGTGAAGTGCTTCTTGAACTTAAAGGGTTCATCAGACTATTTGCAACAATCAGTTTGTAACGTGGCTAAAGCTCGTGTTCTAGTTAATTCCTTAACTGATAAATTGCAAGATCTCAGAGATCAGGATGGAAATTTCAACAGAATTATGGCAGGATTAGAGATTTGCCCTATGTACTGGAAAGGGTGTGGACAAGAGGAGACTTACCTGCATTGCTGGTGGTCCTGCCCCAAGATCCAACAGTTTTGGATGGATGTGAAACAACAAATTGGGAATATCACAACTCAAAATCTCTCTCTCTCACCTGAATCCTTTCTGTTAAACCACTGGGATGATTCTATTCAGGATCATAAAAAAGAACTCACATCAACTCTATTAGCAATAGCCCACTTGGCCATTACTGCAAACTGGAAATCTCCAGCAGCACCATCAGTGACAGACTGGCAGGACAAGCTATGGGAACACCTTGTCATGGCAAAAATTGCTGTTTCGCTCAGGTGTGCACAATCAGATACCCCACACCACTCCACATTTGTGTCAACTTGGTTCCCTGTAGTCTCCTACTTACAGATTCTAGATATTCTCCCCCTAACCCTCTATCTGAAGTGGTTAACCTTGTAGGTTTCAGCTTTTTCCATTTAGATGACATTCTTGCAGATGGATGCACTGTATTACGCTGTATTGTACATTAATTTAAAATTAATAAAGATGATTTTAAAAAAGAGATTTTTGCAGAAGACAACTAACATAATGCAAACTAAAAAAAGAAGGAAAGTAAGTTGTATCTCCCCCAATTCCTAAACTTTGTTACTGAATTAAACACAGCAGAAAGCCCCTATCCCCAAAATGACCATAATTTTAAAATTAAGGTGTTTCTTCCTGTTATTGATCACACTATAAGTGAATTTAAGAGACGATTTAGAGACAATTGCAGTGTTTTAAATGGGGTTACTTCTCTCAGTCCCAGTTGCTGTTACTTTCTTGATCCAGAAAAACTCAGAGACCATTTGCAAGACGTGACATAGATGGTTTTGAAGCAGAACTCAAGACTTTTCCCAAATGTTCTAGAGAGGTATGAACAAGAAAGTCCGGACAATATGTGATGGCATCCGAGGGGGGATTCTCAGAATTCGGAACACGGAATTCCATTCTCGGAATTTGGAACTCGGAACTCCGTTCTCAGAAACCGGAATAACATTCACGGAACTTGGAACACAGAATTCTATTCTCGGAACTCGGAACATGGAATTCCGTTCACAGAATTTGGATCTTGGAACTCCATTCTCAAAACTGGGAACTCGGAATTCCATTCTCGGAATTTGGAACTCAGAACTCCATTCACGGAATTCCGAATTTGGAACTCGGTTCTCGAAATTTGGAACACGGAATTCCATTCTCGTAGCTTGGAATTTGGAATTGTTTTCTTGGAATTTGGAACTTGTAAGTCCATTCTAGGAACTTAGAACACGGAACACTGCTCTCTGAATTTGGAACTCGGAACTCAGTTCTCAGAACTTGTAACACCGAACACCATTCTCGGAATTTCAAACTCTGAATTCCATTCTCGAAACTCAGAACACGGAATTCTGGTGTCTGTGGTACTATTAAACAGACCAAGGCCATCGAAGGAGAGGTCCTCTATGTATGAGCTAGTATCTGGTTGTAGATTGGTGTTATGTAGCCAGGAATGTCTTCAGAGAGCTATGGCTGAAGCCATTATCATTGAGCAGGTGTCTAGGGCATGTTTAGTGGTATTAATTTGTTGTTTTGCCAGCACCATGCCCTCCTTTTGGATGATGTGGGCTGCCTGACACATCTTCTGGAAGGTTTGCCAAGAGATCGGAGAGCTGCTCCCACAAAGTGTATTGGTATCTTCTCATACATGCTAAGTAGTTGTTGGTCTTCACCCCTAGTGCTCCAGTAGAGTAGAAACATCGTCCGAATGCATCTAGCTTTCTGCTCTCCCTGTCTGAAGGGGCTGAATGGGTTCTCTTTGACTTAAATGAGGAAGTAACTACCATTGAGTTTGGTTGAGGATGGGCAAATAAGAATTCCGCTCCTGTTTCGTGGACTCTATACATATGGTCCAAGCGATGTGTGGACACTGGAGCCGATGACGGTTTATCCCATGGAGCTTTTGCTGCCTGTAACAGGACTGCGGACATGGGTAGTGCTATAGCCGTTGATGTATCTAGTTGTACCACATTGAAAACGGCATCTGTAACCTGTGGTTGTGGTTGTACGACTGAAAGGCCAAGGGAGTGGGCCAATCTTTTCACGAGGCCTTCGTAGGAAGTTAAATTTTCAGATGGAGATATAGGTTAATCATCAGCTACTGCCTGGTTCGCAGAAGGCTGGTCAGGGGAGCTGTGTACATCTGAAGCCCCCATATCAGAATCCTCATCCGCAGAATCAGAGGAATCAAGCTCTGGTAATTGCACCGGAGTGGTTTTGATCTGACTGGTTGGATCTGTTGACGGTGGGGTAGGGGGACTGGGAGGACGATATTGATCCTGTCGATGTTGAGAAGGGTCATCAGATGGATGATCCAGAGAACGGGAAAGAGATGCTGAGGGCCTCGATCTATGGGGTGACTGTGATCTGTGAGCAGAGTAATGATCCCAATCAGAGTAACCTGCTGGAGTCAACCACGGCATGGATGCGGGTGGATAAGCCTCATAGAGATAACATAGTTGGCGATGATCCCATGAACGAGCAGGAGGTGGTGGGGGCAGGAAGACTCGTGGGGATCTACTCCTAGAGCGGGAGCATCTGGGAGACAGTGTAGCATCTCGTCTCCGTGAGCAGCCCCTTTTAGCCTGTTCATCAATATCGAAGGGTCAATCCTTGGCAAATAGACGGGGAGAATGATGTTGAGTACTTGGAGGGATCTGTTGATGCCGACCTGGGTTGATATCAGCATGGAACTCTGAGACTGTTGGTGTCGATGACTGAGCAGAGGGAGAGCGATCTGTGCCCAGGGAACGACTGAGGATCTCGACATTATCAATGTCGGAGAAAGGACGCATATCGACCAGCGTGTCATGGTCTAGCTGGTGTATTGGAGAGTCCATTAGCTGGATGGTCAGTATCGGTGGAGCGACTGGAGCCTCCTATGCCGATACTGTCATTGGAGTGGGGGGGCATCTTAGGGGCATTACCCGGTGCAGGACCCACAACGTTTTCAGACTTCGCTGCCTTTAGGGCCTTAGAGGAACCCTTTTTGGCAGACTTGTGCTCTTTACTCGATTTCTCCTTTATCATGGGAGTGGACGCCAAAGACTGCGCCGTCAGTGCCGGACGCTTCGATGTTGACTGGACGATGTCGGATGAGGACTTCGATACCGGAGCCGTCAATGGTCTTAACGGTACTTCTGGATCCATGACGGAAGCGGGATTTAGCGCTGATTCCAGTAATGCCACCCGGAGACGCGCCGCTCGATTCTTCCTAGTTTGATTGGAAAACTTGGCAGTGTCAACGGGACTCTGGTTGTTGCGTCTCACCAAGACAAAAAATACAAAGAGTGTGGCCATCAGGCAGAGCGAGCTTACTGCCGCACCCCTTACAAAGCTTGAAAAAGCCGCACCTTTTCTCCATAAAACGAACAAGATGGAAGGCCAAACTGAGATAAAATGAAAAACTTCCCCCTCAAACTAAACGAAGTCTTTTTTTCGTTTTAGAAAACAACAAATAAGCAAAGGTAAAAGTGGAAAAATAAGAGAAAAACTGAAGAGAAATCTGAAGATCCTCTGAGGAAAAATAGCTACCAATCTGACCGACGAAAGGAAGGTGCTTCCTGCGCAGCGGAAAGAAAGAAACTGGCAGGATGTCTGCATCCCACCCCCCTGGGCATGCGTGGTGGGGTTCCTGCACATGCCTGAGGTCTGTGTGTGAAAATCCATTAAGAGTTTGCTACAATACCAATTGATCCAGTGCAGGTGCACTGTATCCCATGGGTGTGAAGCACAGAGACCTCGTGGAAGATTATACGCCTCCATTTTAGCAACAAGAATGAAAAACGTTCTAGCACAAACTATACATAAGATCAAGCTGGTTTTCTTCCTAGAAGACAACTTAGAAATAACGTTAGTTTTGGATGTCTTAGAATATTATGAAGCCCACCCAGAAAAACAAATGGAACTAATTTTTTTAGATGCTGAAAAGGCCTTTGACAATGTTAATTGGAAATTCATGATCCATTAAATGCATTTGCAGGCTGGAGGAGAGTTTCCCAAAATGATTGAAGCAATTTATACTAAACAACATGCTAATGGAGACTTAACACAAAATATTGAAATTCAAAAAGGGACACGACAAGGGTGCCCACTGTCACCTTTATTATTTATTTTTTGTTCTTGAAGTTATAAATGATGTAATCAGAGCAGAGGAACAAAATAGAGGTCTTAAAATAAGAGGAGAAGAATTTAAATTGTTAGCTTTTGCTGATGATTTAGCCTTTAGTTTGGAAAATCCTCTAGACTCAACAAAGGTTCTGTTATTATGGTTACAGGAATATGGAACAGTGGCTGGTCTAAAATTTAATAAAATTTGATAAGGACTCAAGCACTACTTTTGCAGGAAATAACAGGATTTAAAATTCAAAAGAAAACCAAATATCTTGGAATAAATTTAATGAATAAATGCAGTTTTTTGGTGGAAAACAACTATGTGGAATTACTGAAAACAAAAAAAGATCTAGACAATTGGAAAAACCTTCAAATTTCCTTCATGGGTAGAATAGCCACCAGTAAAATGAATATTCTACCAAGATTGATGTTTTTATTTCAAACAATCCCAGTTATTCAAAATCAAAACTATTTCAAAGAAATGGACAAAATGATGACTCATTTTATTTGGCAAGGAAAGAGACCAAGAATAAAGCTTAACATTTTACAGGATTCAAAAGAGAGGGCTGGCTTTGTCCTTCCAGATTGGGCCCTTTATTATAAAGCAGCAGCACTGGCCTGGATTAAAGACTGGATTACATTGGATAACCAAAGGCTACTCAAATTAGAAGGACATGATATATTACTAGAATGGCATGCCTTTTTATGGTATGGCAAAACAGACTCCCACAAATATTTTAAACAACACTGGTTGAGGGCTTCTTTGATGAAAGTCTGGGAGCCAACTAGAAAACAGTTTGATTCCAAAATTTCTAAACTTGTGGCTCCCTTAGAAGCATTCACAAACCCGAAGACATATCAAGAGGAACCAGTTAAAGGTATTATGATTTATTGGACTCTAAACTTGAAATTACCTTCGGAGCTCAATTGGTGGCAAAAAGCTCAGATTGAATCAAGATACACTAAAGATAAAGCGATAGGATTTTATGAAAATTGGTTAGAAATTGATAAGATGTTGTTGGTTGAACAGAATTGTATAAGGAAAATGTATGTTCTGTTGTTGGATTGTAAAATGCATGATGAATGTTAAAAATGTTATGATACACTGGGCCCAAAATTTGGGCCATAATATTGTGTTAGACCAATGGTCTCAAATATGGGGGAAAATATTAAGGTTACGAAAGCAATTTCTTATAAGGAAAATATTTATAAGATGTTTTATAGATGGTATATAACTACAGAGAAACTAGCCAAATTCGATCCAAAATGTTCAGATAAATGTTGGAAATGTCAAAATAAAATGGGATCTTTTTAATCACATGATGTGGTTATGTGAGAGAGCAAAGAAATATTGGGCGTGGATTCATGAAGTATTACAATATATGTTGAAATGCCATCTACCCTTTACCACTGAAATATTTCTTTTGAATATTTCACCAGAAAATTGTAAAAGAGATGATTCCTACCTTATATTGTATTTAACTACATCTGCCAGAATTCTGTCTGCGGGGAGGGCGGGCTATAAATCTAATAATAAAATTAAAAAAAATATTGGAGGAACCAGGAAATGCCGAGCAAAGAAGAATTTATTAACAAAGCACTTGAAGCAGCGGAAATGGATAAACTCACTTTATTATTGAAAGACCACACAGAAAATACTTTTGAAAATACATGGGCAAGATTTTACATATGGTATGAGAATTATAACTCTAACAAGACAAGTATATAGAAGAGGCTATAGACTAGAACAGCATTTATATCCTTATGCAATGTTTGCAAAGAAAAAAAGATTAATAATTTTTAAGGTCCTAAGTTGAAACTTGTGTCGAAAAGGCACTAGAAGTACAATTCATCTATAATGTACCCCCATTTTTATGTTTTTTGTATGTCTGTTTTTGTGTTTATTATCGAAAATAAATAAAATAATAACACAAAAAAAGACGTGTTATATAGTTTTTGGTCCATAAATAGTAATACTTTGTTTTATATAAATAAAACATTATAGTTTAAGCCAATATAGGTTTAAGGGAAACAGAATGATACATGCATGTACATAGGATTAAAAATTAACTTTTCATATAGTTGATTTCCTTTGCTATAGCTCAAAGTTGTGATTCCTTTGTATGTTCTTTATCTAGGAAAGCCCAGTTTTGGTAGATAAAAACATTTTTCTGCTCTAGATCTAGTAAAGCTTGTACTTCCAGAAAACAGAAGTAGTGGTATACAGAGGGTGAACAGAAAAGCTATTGTATGCTACATAATAGTATCTACACAGCTTTAGACACTAGAATCCTTTATTAAGATAAAATATTTCCCACAATGTAGCTCTGTTAGTCTCTGTTCATTTTTTTTAAAATGCCTTCCTTCAGACTGTTGATCAAACATTTCCCCTGAATTTGTCATTACCTGAACTAAAACTGCTGAGGAATGGTAAATTTACAAATTATTGCTTCTTCTGAGTTGACATATTTTCTTTAACACATGTCATGGGTAATTTCTCTTGGCACATCCAGGATGAGCTTAAAGAAAGGTAACTATGGCCCCGATCACACGCAGAAGTTGCCGCGGGATACTCACAGATGCCGGTCGGGTTTTACGGGCACATCTGGCAAGCGTCGCGCACCCGTTGCCAACCCGTCACGTCTGGCCGAAGTTCCGGAGTTAAAAGGTTGGAGAAAGTGCACTATTTAACGCTAGCGACAGGCTGCAGATGGACTTCCTCCGTCTGATCACTCCAGTGCGCTCCCCTCGCTGCATTGAAGCATGCCGGAAATGCATGTGGACAAAACAAAACCCCGATTCCCCACCGTCGCGTCTGATGTCGGAAATGCGCGCCGACGAAACAAAACCCTGATTCCCCGCCGTCGCATCTGATTGCGTTTCAGCGGGTCAAAGTGCGCCGGCGCAAAAAGCCACGCCCCCCGGCATTATCTGGCCCGTGTGACCGGGGCCTATGTTATAATGAGGTTAAAGAATGGTAACTACATTATTACTATCGTTGTTGTTATTCTTTTTTTGATTTCTAAAGTGCCCTCCCCCGAAGGGCTCAGGGTGGTGTACATAGGGTTGCCAAGTCGTACCTCGTCCTGAAGCGGGGGACTCCCAGGTCGATCCTGGATCCATAGAGTTTTCCCTCGGATGACCGTGGCCCTGCCCCCAGCGTGCCCAGCGTGGTCGCGTCACTTCCTGGTGATGTGCATGTCGGGGTGGAGTTCCCCGGGGGGTGGAGTTTCCCGCCCCCCGGGGGGACTTGGCAAGCCTAGGTGTACACCAGAGTTTAAAACATATAATAAATTAGTCATAGCCAATCAAGGAAGAGAATAAAATCAGAACAAAACCATTAAAGCACAATCTAAATCATCAGTGGTGTTCAGTAGAAGGGGCCGATCGTGTTGCTAGGCGCTGAGCGGAATACTTTGGGCTGGTGACATCATAATGGAGATTCGGGGCAACCAAACGGTCCCTGCGAGCAGAAGAGGGAGGTGGTCTTCACAGGAGCTGGGGAGACAAATGAGTACAGAGACAGAAGGAAATCGTCTCTCCAGGCAGTTGATGGGGATGTGCCTTGAGAGTGGTACTACTGAGGCTCTGCATAGTGGCAGACTTCTGGATCTGGCACCCAGCACTCCAACAGGTAATGCAAGCGAGGCCAACAGCTTTGGAGAGAGAGGAAAAAGAAAAAGGGGCGTGAGTCCTGGGGGTGGGCTGGAAACGGGGCCCTGGTGGCTTGGAACTGGCAGGCCTGAGACTCTGAAGCAGGGATCGGAGAAAGAGAAGGGAAGCAAATTTGAGCTGAGGGGGGGGGGAAGGAGTTTAAATAATAATAAATAAAACCAAGCGGGTTCCCGGCAGCCTCGGGCCCCGTCTCCCATCACGTTTTGGTCCTCTTTCCCCATAGTCAGTTTTTCCTTTCTTTTGTCTCTTCCCCCCTCCAGCTTTACCATCTCTTCTTCCTATCTTTTATGGGTTTTTTTTTAAGTCTCTCCCCGCCCTGCATCCAAGGCTTGGAATCCTCAGCCATTGGCTGCCAACCTCCACACAAAACGAGGGGAAAACACGGTGTGCCAATCGTCAAAAACAAATGAACACTGCGGAGGCAATGAACAAGTCTAATATCAATGCCTTTAAATACATACGTAGTAAAGGTAAAGGTTTCCCTTGCTCAAAAGCCAGTCGAATCTGACTCTAGGGTTGTGGTGCTCATCTCCGTTTCCAAGCTGAAGAGCCAGCACTGTCCGAAGACATTTCCATGGTCATGTGGCCAGCATGACTAAACACCAAGGCTCACGGAACACTGTTACCTTCCCACCGAAACGGTACCTATTTATCTACTTGCAATTTCTTGCTTTCGAACTGCTAGGCTGGGAGGAGCTAGAACTAGAGACGGGAGCTCACTCCGTCATGCGGCACACTCGGGTCTCGAACTGCTGAACTACTGACCTTCCACAGCCTGCAGTTCAGCGTCTTAACCACTTGAGCCACCGCAGCTCCTAAATACATACATACAAATTATTTTTTTTAAAAAGAGATCTTTGTGGCATACTTCTCTTTAAAAAGGGGACTCTTTCTACGTGTAACCCTTTTAGACTTGAAAAGGCCAAGCAAGCCGTCACACTCTTGTGGAGGTCCCCTTTTCAATAACCTGAACTAAAGTAAAACAAATAGCTTTCATTTAAATTCAAATAAAACAGGGAGTAAAGAACCAGAAGCTTCAACAAAACGGAGGAAAAATAAAAGAGACTGAATGGGATGGGGGTGAGAAATAAGCCTCCGGCTCCAACCTATAAAACCCTGGAAAGGTCTGGAAAAGTCTCCCTTTCTTTTCAGCCTGGAAAATAGTTCCCCTCACAGCAGAAGCCCCAAAAGGTCCTCCTCTGCTAAGCAACTTCCCACCCAACTTCCATAGAGGGCAGTGTTCCTAGACCAGCAGCCACTATACATGGAAAGACAGGCCATAAACATTCTAATAATAAATGCACATTTTACAGGGCTTACTTATGATTTTGGGGTTTTCTTAACCTTTAATGGTCCCTCCACCGCCGTTCCCCTGGCTTCTCGCCGCTTTCCCCCCGGCTGCAAAGCGAGACCCGCACGGCTTATAGCCGCTGGGCCTCGCCGCTTCCCCTCCCCCCCGGCTGCAAAGCGAAGTCCATGCAGCTTGTGGTTGCCGGGCCTCACCGCTTCCCCCCCGCCCGGCTCCGAGGCGGTGGCGAGGCCGGCTGCAGAGCGTTCCCTGCGCATGCATAGGGGACGCTTTGTCACTTTTGGGGGGATTTAAGTATCCCCCGATATTTTTTTTAACTTTTAAGATTTTTGTGCACACCTGGGGACTGCTCCAAGTGTGCACGAAAATTTCCCTCCCCCCCAGGTGCCCCCGATGCGCGGATTTAGGTATCCGCATGCACAGGGGCGGCTTGGCTATTAGATATATAGATGATGATGGAACTTTTTAATGTTTTGAACCCCTAAGATCCATTGGGTTGGGAGTTACTACAGTTCAATGATAGCCGCCGCTTTATCATCCCAAAGGTTCTTGAACTAGAACAGCAGTGCAATTCTGAGCAGAGTTACATCCTTCTAAATCCATTGAAGTCAACAGGATCAGAAGGTTGCAGAGTAAACCACTTTGGCAGCTGTTAGAAAAATGGTACCTCCTTTCCTTAATGCATAAGTGCAGGACAGAGAATGGTCATATCCAGAGATTTATGTTATCTAACTTCCTGTTAGATCCTCTCCACCAGGTTCGAAGAATAAATTCATCATACCAAAACCCCAAGATTTCCCCCCCTCTTTTTTTTGCAGTAAGTAGAAAATTCAGATTTACAAAAGAGCTGTCCATTAGACCATCCATAAGTTTTCCAAATTTATTTAGGAAAAAAATAATAACATGAGCAAAAATGAGAGTACTTTCAGTGTTACAAGGAAGTATATAAATGTCTAGCAATAGTCAATCTGATTTATTTTTTTAAATACAAAATAACCACATGAACACCTAATATACAGGTTTCATTTGAATACATATTTATTAGATAAATATTAGGTTGTCACATCATCTAACTACATACAGTTTTGCAAGACTAAAAATCACAATTATTTTTTTTCTGACCAGTTTTAAAGTATGAAATGATTGCATTGTACTGTACATACAATGTACAAACAAGAACAATGGCCATTTTTGCATGGTAACTTCAGATTGTACTTTTTTTTAAAATTCTCCTCTGATCACAATATCAAAAAATTGTACAAAGTATGAATTTGGTTACAATCTTTTTTTTATTTAATCCCCTTATTTTCTTCATTATTTTTTGTAGCACCCTAAAAATACACAGGTGATAAGACTAGTACACATTAAGCTAATTATTACATGAAGGTAAAACAAAAACAAACAAAAAATGCAAGGGAAAAAATTGTTTCCACAAAGGATTTCCAGAGTATATTACAAGAAGTGAAACAAACGTGGAGACTTCACAAACGCTAACAAACAGGATTCATTTCCCACATAAGATGGATCTTCAAGCTTCATTTTTTTGTCTCTGCAAAATAAAAACAAATGCACATTCCAAGGAAAATGAATGCATTTCTGTTAACATGTCTCTATTTGCCATTTACATATGTACAGATGTCCCTGGAGCCTCCACTGCAGACATTAATGTGTTTTCATTATCCCATAATAATAATAATAATAGTAATATTATGTCTTGGCAGTAGAATTATAAATCTCTGAGGGTTCTTTTCCAGGTGGGCATCTATAGGGAAACAATAAAAAAGGCCAAACCAAAACGCCTCCAAAACAAAGGAATAACGACAACAATAAAATGCTTTGGGAATAGAATTCTGTCACTCAAACACAATAGAACTCCATATTGTCCCATAGGGTTTCACTTCATTCTAAGGGATTGGCAGTGAGCAGATTACAAATGAACGGTGTCAGATTCTCTGAAACAGATCTTGGGGTTTAATGACCTGATGGTGAGTAACTGCTGATGGGAATAGCGCATTCTGGGCTAATTTCTTATGGTTCTCCCTTAGATAAATATACCCTTTGATACAACATGGAGGAAATGCACAGCCGGACCCTGGCAACTGCTCTTATGTGACGTTAACCCAGCTAAGATAGCCCTTATATCTGGTCAGCATCATGCCCCCTTGCTACAGATCTAATTCTTTTACACATACAGTCTACAGTTTTTAAAATGGGCATTGAACTTGGTTACTGTGTGTGTGTGGGGAAACTTTCAACGATGGGATGTTATGGAGAGCGAGGCAGTATGGTGTAGTGGTTGGAGTCTCTGGCTGGGGTTGTGGTAGATCAGGGCTCAATGACCCTTTCTGCCGCAGAGCTCAACCGGTTGTCATGTTGATGGAAGAACCATGCATACCGCTGCAAGCCAAACAGCCAGTTTGGTGTAGTGGATAAGTGCGTGGACTCTAATCTGGGAGAGCCGGGTTTGATTCCCCCACTCCTCCACTTGCACCTGGCTGGATGACCTTGGGCAAGCCATAACTCTGGCACAGCTGTTCTTGAAAAAGAGCTGTTTCTGTCAGAGCTCTCTCAGCCCCACCTTCCTCCCAGGGTGTCTGTTGTGGGGAGGGGAAGGGAAAGGAGATTGTAAACTGCTCTGAGACCCCGAGTGAAGGGCGGGGTATAAATCCAATCTCTTCTTCCTCTAACAATGGTGGTAGCAGAAAGTACTGTCAAGGGACAGGCGGCTTGTGGCGACCCCGTAAGGTTTTCAAGGCAAGAGATGTTCAAAGGTGGTCTGCCATTGCCTGCCTCTGTGTCCAGACTCTAGACTTGCTTGGGGGTCTCCCATCCAAGTACTAACCAAGGCCGACCCTGCTTAGCTTCTGAGATCTGATGAGATCCAGCTACCCTGGGCTTAGACCAAGCATACTAAATGGGGGTATCTCTTTTTCTTCCTCCTCTTGCACATGGCGCATTCACATTGCCACCAGCAGAACACCCAACCTCAACACGCCCGTTTCGAAATGGTTTTGTTTCAGTTCAAATTAAAAGGAAAAAAATCGTCACGAGCCTAGATGCTTGCCCGATAGCAGAGGAGCAGCTTTATGAAATGGGTGCTAAAATCTGAACAGGCAAGATACGGTATATGGCTTAAAATAGGCCTGGACAAATTGCCAGACGCATGTTAACTTGCCTGATTTTGGAGAGGCAGGCTGTGAAAACGGTTGGCTTTTGAGACCCTGATGGCTGTGATCAGGTTAGCTGGTTGCCACTCGGCTTAAAGCCAATGGCTACTGACCTGTAGTTGCCCACACAAACGGATCCAATGCTTATATGACAGAAGCAGCAGGAGGAAGCTGCTACAGGGCCCCCCAGAATGCACTTGAAATAAGAGGAAGCTCTAGACTTCAGTGTCCCCTGGAAAACCCACCACCACTGTGACACCCCATCGTTCCTTGGGTGTTCAGTAACCAAGATCCTTTGTAATGTGTACAAGACACAAAAATCATACACTGGACTAAAAGTTACCTTTTTGTTGTCTGACTAAAGAAAAGAATCTCAGAAGAAAAGAATCTCAAGGTGATATCCTTGATTGTGACAATTTCTTTTCCGGGCAGTTCAGGACATTGGCCAGATCCATTAAACTGGATTAAGAAATGGGGGGGGGGGTGTAATTTGTCAAAAGGAAAAAAAGAAACGACTCCATCAATCCAAGAACCCTTAAAAAAACAAACAAACAGAAGAGGACCTACACTCCCCCCACAAAGACTATGCATTTTAAAACACAAGTAGAACCAGATCAGGAAAATGTTGAATATTATTATCAAAGACGATACTAAAATATTCACAAAAGGTATTTACAATAGCAGTTTCTTAAAATAATTGATTTTTGCATAATGAACAGCGCTTCTTGTGAAACAAACAAAAACAAAACCTCAATAAAAGGGGGAACGGGGAGAAAAGTAAGTGTCAAAACATCTCTACATAAAATGTTTTACAAATTCAGCACTCCCTACTGGAAAATAGAGGAACTAAAACTGCCATTTCTTGTAATATCTACAGCAAAGTGCTGTGAACTAGTATATATATATAACAAGATGCATATACAGCTGTGGCGGTAGATGCTAGAAACAAAATACGCAAAGAATTTACAAGCATGACTTTGGTGACGAGAGCGAGTCGGGAATGGAATGCACGGGTCACGCCATTCACGGGGGGGGCAAGGTGGGCGGAGCTTACACACAGAAACCGACAAGCATGAGTTCCATCAGGCACGAAATGGAAAGCCGACTGCTGGAAACCAAACATGGGATATAGTTGATCTGATTTCTGGACGGGAAAGGAATCCATCAAGGACTTTTCTTTTTTTTCTTTTTTTATTCACAGAGAAAACAAGATTTGCACACGGTGGGCAGAAGATGAAATGTCGGCCCGCCAGGGCGGAGTTGGCACACATGCACCGTCTTGACATACAGATACTATACATCATTTATACGAGAGAATGACCAAGAGCGCAGAAACGGGCCTGGGAGAAACAGGAAACTCATGCAGCGGGGGGGGGGAGACCACATGAGAAGCACAAAGACCACGGAAGCACTGTGGCGGGAGAGGCTGTGTTACTGTGGTACCAAAGGGACTTACACTTCCGGTCCCCATTGTCCTTGGAAAAATAATATATATAAAACAGTCCTGGCAGCTAAAAAATACAACAAACCTGGGGGGGAAAAACACCCCGAAAAGGCCGAATTCCATGTCACAATCTGAGAAACAGAAAGAAAACAACTCTGGGGAGGTGTAGGGCAGCTAGAGTTGAGTTCAGTAGCACCTTAGGGACCAACAACGAGACGCGTGGGGTAGAAGGTGTCAAGAGTCAAGGTCCCCTTCGTCAGATACCAGGCGCTTCCTCCCACTGCAAATGCCTCTTTCAAGCCAACCTGGGAGCAGTTATTTCGCCATCTGGCTGAGCTCCTTTCATACTTTCCTAGCTTCCCCCCTCCCCCCCGGCTAAGACTGCCTTAGTGCACAGATTAAGAAAAGCTCTCAGTGACATCCAACGTTTCATAGTTTCATATGGGAATCTGAGTCAAACCCCTCCCTCCCATGTAACATGATGGCAAACAGGTTGGTTCTTTGAAACCAAACCCCGTAAGAAAGAAAAAGGGGAAAGAGACATACAGAAGAAGAAGAAAAAAAACCCCAAGTCTCCAGGTCTCTGTGTTGGAGCAAAGAGGCTACCTGGCCTGCAAGATTTTAAAAAAATTGCTACAGATTAGAAAGAACCACCGTTGCCGCAGCCCAGGGATTCGCGGGACTTTTCCATCACACAGAAATGACCATCTGAGGAATACACGCCTCCCCTTTGATGTGTTTTGTGTTTTTATCTTAGTTGTGACATCTTTATAAAGGGTTTTTTTGTGCTTTTTTGGTATGTGTTTTGTGGTTTGAGTTTGTTTGGCTGGTCTGAAGGCATCACCCAATAAATCCTGTCCTTATTCCGTCTGACCCAAATGTACAGACAGGGGGAGGGAGAGCGAACACATTGGAACGGACACCACACCGTAAAGGAAAAAGAAACCCAACGAAACGCATGGAAGAACACAGTTGGAAGGGAATTCTGAAACCGGTTGCTTAGAATAGTTCTGTTGCCGTTTCTTCTCTTGGTGAGACTGACTTCTACCGGGAGACTTCATGCTACGCCGTCTCCCAAAGCTCATTCTCTTATCTCTCTCGAGACCTAACCAGTGAGGTTTTCCGTAGCTGCGCAAACAGTCCGTGATGTGGAGTGGCCGCGTTTGGAGGCCCTCCGCCTTCTCATCCTCTTTCTTTCTACCCCACAATTTGTGAAGCTTGCCACGAGCAAGAGAGTTCTGAGATGAAGAACACGTGTGTCCGTCGTCTCCTCCAGCTGCGAGTGGGGGTGGGTGGGGGGAGAAAGGGTGTTGTGGGAATCCTCACTGTGAAGCTACAGACGTGTCAAACGAGTGACAGGTGTCGGGGGACAGGACACAGAAGGCTTCAGTTGTTCTCAAAGAGAGAGAGAAGGTCATCGTTGCTATTGCTCGGTAAGTCAGGGGGATCCAGGTACGAAAGCAGCTCGTCCGGGTTCGTAAGTTCTGGAAGCAGCTGTGGAATAAAGACAGAGGGAATCTGAAAATAGTAAAAACGTACCGGCAAAAACACTGGTCATATAGGCAGAACTAATTCAGAGTCCAGTCAGGCACCTTTAAGACCAACAAAGGTCCATTCAAGGGATGACCTTTCGTGGGCAAAGCACACTTTTCCAAATACATTGGAATGGAAGGTAAGAGCTCAAACTTATAGACAGCAAATGAACATGTGGCATGATGAAAACGTTTTATTTTTTTGTGTGCATAATTTTATTAGTTTTTAACAAACATATAAACAAACACACATACATGAGAGTGGTAGTAACCAGGGCTCTTTTTGTAGAAAAAGCCCAGCAGAAACTCATTAGCATAATAGGCCACACCCAAAAGCAGGAACTCATTAGCATATTGGGCCACACCCCCGACAGCACAGCTCATTAGCACATTAGGCCACACCCCCATGTTACCAGAAGTGTGCTCATCCAGCCACACCCACCTTTTGCTAGTTATTCTGTTTACCTTGTTTGTTGTCAAAACCCAGGGCCTTTTTTTGTAGCAGGGACTCCTTTGCATGTTAGGCCACACACCCCTAATGTAGCCAATCCTAATGAGTTCCTGCTGTTGGGTGTGGCCTATTATGCTAATGAGTTCCTGCTGGGCGTGGCCAACTTGGAAGCCAGCCGGAACTCCGTTCCTGTGCGTTCCTGCCCAAAAATAGCCCTGGTGGTAACAACATCATATCTCTTAGACCACCTCTTGCATATAGATTAATTTTCTCACCCTATGGACCAAGTCTATGTTTTACATTAGCAACTTGAACAATCCTAGCTCTCTCTCTCTCTCGAACTATAAACTTACACAATCATTTTAAGAGATGCAAAGCTAAATAGCAAGCTAAGGTTAGAAGGTCAACAGTTGCTTTGATTTAATTATGGGGGGGAAGGACACTTGAGCAATAAATATGTCAAAATAGGGGATAAATGTGTAAAGGGATCTTCTCTAAGGGTGGGAAGTAAACTGAGACGCTCCGTTCATCTCCTCTCAGGCATGGAGGTCACTTAACAGCATTTTTCTTCTTCTTTGAGGTGGGTGCAGTGTTGTGTCAGCCAAACGTCCCAACATCCCTTGCATTACATTCAGTATTCTAATATACTATTCTGAAAAAGAAATGCACTAAAATGCAGAGGATGTACAATCCTTCTTGTTGAGTATACATGTTAATTGGCCGTTCAGCCTCTGTCTATAAGTTTGAACTCTACCTTCCATTCCAGTGTATTTAAAGACGTGTGCCTTGCCCACGGAAGCCCATCCCTTGAACAAAGCTTTTGTTAGTCTTAAAGGTGCTCCCACTGGACTCTAAATTTGTTCTACCGCTTCAGGCCGACTCGGCCGACCATTTAAAAAGCCCCAGAGAGAGCGAAGCCCAGCCCTGTGGCTCTGGTCAGCCATTGCGGGGGTTATTTTGCTCAACTTGCTCTTGATCAGGGCTGTTTTTGGGACAGGAACACACAGGGACGGAGTTCCAGCTAGCTTCAGAGTTGGCCACGCCCAGCAGGAACTCATTAGCATAATAGACCACACCCCTGACAGCACAGCACATTAGCATATTAGACCACATCCATATGCCTTCCCTTGGCTTACCCGGGCAAGCCAGCCTTTGGACAGGCCGGGGAAGGCACGGGAGGCATTTAAATGCCTCCCGTGCCTTCCCCGGCCTGTCCAAAGGCTGGCTTGCCCGGGTAAGCCAAGGGAAGGCATATGGATGTGGTCTAATATGCTAATGTGCTGTGCTGTCAGGGGTGTGGTCTATTATGCTAATGAGTTCCTGCTGGGCTTTTTCTGCAAAAAGAGCCCTGCTCTTGATGATCACTGACACTCCAGGGTCGGGGCCCACTGGGAACTCTCTTGGTGAGGGGAAGGGTCAGTCGCCAATGCTCCCTCTAAGCTGTGGAGTCTTGTGAGCAAAAATTCTGTTCTGTGAGCCACTGGCAGTAAAGTTGTGAGCGAGCGATTTGGCTGCTGCATAAATTAGTTTGTTCTGGAGCCATCCCTTCCTGAGCTGAGATAAAAATGTGTGAGCCGGAGGCTAAAGAAACTGTGAGCTAGCTCACACTAACTCAGCTTAGAGGGAACAGTGGTCCGTCCATCCCTAAAAGAAGTCCTAGGAGTTAGAACTGGAGGCTGGGACGCAAGGTTTGGGTAGAGGGATATTTTTGTTGTTGTTCAGTCGCACAGTCGAGTCCGACTCTTCGCTACCCCATGGACCAGATCCCACCAGGCCTTCCTGTCTTCCGCCATCCTCTGAAGTTTGTTCAATTTCATGTTAATTGCATCTATGACACTGTCTAACCATCTCATCCTTTGCCATCCCCGTCTTCTTTGACCTTCAATCTTTTCCATCCACAGGGTCCACCCTCTAAAGCAGCCATTTTCTCCAGGGGAACTGATGTCTGTCAGCTGGAAATTAGTTGTCATTCCAGATGTCCAGGTCCCACCTGGAGGGTGGCAACCTGACTACAAGTAGAGGAAAGGTCTGCATTGTGCTCCCTGTTATGCTAATTTATTATGACCAAGGAACTTTGTATGTGGCGGAGCTGCATGAAATGGTAGTAACTTCTGCTGATCTCGAACCTACCTGACCGGTATGGTCATCTTTGGAAGCCCTGCTCTGGGCACTCCCACCAACGGAGGCTAGGTGGGCAGCAACCTAAGAAAGGGCCTTCTCAGTCGTGGCACCAAGATCATAGAATTTCCTCCCCAGCGACTTTTCTGTTTTGGTCTGGCGTTCCCTCAGTGACTCTCATTGCTCACATTATGGAGATTTTTAGGGATGGGTGTGTGTGTGAAGTCTCCCATGACTTTGCTTCTTCCCACCCCGCCGCAGGTAATGATGGCAGGAATGGCTTACTCGCAAGCAGGGGTCGTTTCATAGAAAAAGAGCTAGGGAACTCATTAGCATAACTCATTAGCATATGCCACACCCCCTGACATCACCGGAAGTGTGTCATAAGGCCACACACCCTACTCCCAACGTTCCCGGCCGCCGCTGGCCTTGCAGCTCCACTGTCGAGCCCCATGAGGGGCCCGGCGGTGGACCTGCAAGGCCGCCGGGAGTGCAAGGAAGCCCTGCGAAGGCCCTCCCTGGCCCCAGGCAGGCAGGGGTGGGGAGAGGCAGGGAGGAAGCAACTTACTCTCCCTCTTCTCCTGCCTCCTCCTGGCTGAATGAGGTCCGGAAGCGGGGCGGCCGGAAGCAGGGGGCGGGGCTTCGTCATGTGCTCCGCCCCCCGTACCTCACCCCGGGAAACTGCGATCCCCCACGATCCCCCCTGAAATGACCTCTGCTCGCAAGGAGACCAAATGCATGCATTTTTGTCACTGGGGCTTTCCCGCATTCTCATTTCCCTCGCTTGTGTGTTCCCGTTGCTTTGCCTTACATCTGGCGCAAAAACCTACAGTTTAAACCCGGACATGAACTGGTGTAATATCACATCGGCCACTAGAGGGAGCCAAAGCACATGCCGAACAGGAAGGAAACCCCAAAGCACCAGGAACACACAAGCGAGGGAAATGAGAATGCGGGGAAGCTCCTGGGGGTCACATTACGACATTCGCCCAGAACAGAGACTCACGGTATTCTTAAAGATTTTTTGCCCTGCCACTGCTCCGAGGGGTGGTGGGCAACAGGGCTATTGTGAGCCTAGGTTACCCTGTAAAGGCCACTTGGTGAGGCCGGGGGGCAGGCCAGCGTGCTCTTGCCCCTTCTCTCTCCCTGCACAGTGACTGAACCTAGGCTTGCCAAGTCCCCCCGGTTTCCCCGCCCCAGAGGCCCATTCCCCACTGCCGGATCGGGCCTCGGGGGGAACTCTACCCCGACATGCACGTCACCCGGAAGTGATGCGACCACACCGGGCACGCTGGGGGCGGGACCCTGGCCATCCGAGGGAAAACTCTATGGTTTTCCCTCGGATGGTTGTGGCCCCACCCCCAGCGTGTCCACGTCATTTCCGGGTGACGTGGATGCGGTGCGCATTCCAGCCGCAAGCCGGGAGTTTCCCGCTGCGGCTCAGTTCTCACTTGGCGACCTTAACTGAACCATGCACACAGGATGTCTGTACGGGGCTACTGACAAAGAGGGAATGAACAGCAAGCAGGGAATGGATCGGGGCTCATGGACAGCAAGGAGTAGCATGTGACCCTCCTACTCAGGCACGAGCCAGTCTTCATGGCTTAGCTCGGAAGTCGAAAATGGTGACTTTTCTATTAACAATGTTCTTACAAATCGCACCGGCTGGGATGCTGCCAAAAAACCCCAGCTGATAGATGGCCTTGCAGCAGCAGAGAGCAACTTTCTCACCTCTGCAACAAAAGAAGCTGCTCCCAGAAAGACTGCTCTTGGGGATGAGATACCCCCGGAACAGCGTGAAGGGGGATCAGGAGGGGAGGAACTGATGGAAACAACCGCCCCCTTACGGCAGCTGAAATCCTCTCTCTGGGCTCCCTCTCACCCACTGTACTTTGAATGATGACACTTGCGAAATAATGGGTGTGAGTGCGTGCTTATTCACATGTGTGCACGTGCGTATACACACATATTAATAAATCATCCCTCATTGTCCTTGTCTGTTCCCATCCCTCTTCAGTCTCCCTTGCGCTCATGGAATGGGTCATACTCAGGGCTATTTTGGGGCAGGAACGGAGTTCTGGCTGGCTTCAGAGCTGGCCACGCCCACTACAGCCAAAACCTCTGCGTGATTGGCTACAGAGGGAAGGCCTGGAGAGTGACACCCCCCCAGCGACTCTGAGGTGAGCGGGCCGGGGGGGCACTGGAAGGATCGGGGAGGCGTTTAAATGCCTCTCCCGGCCTGTCCAAGGGCCAGCTTGCCTGGGCTCCCCTGCGCTGTCAGGGGCGTGGTCTATTATGCTAATGAGTTCCTGCTGAGCTTTTTCTACCAAAAAAGCCCTGGTCATACTGACTGTATCACCCCAGTCTTGTTCTACCTGCACGGGTTTCCAGGTTGCTTCCAGGCCCCATTCGAGGTGCGGGCGGTGACCTGTCAAGGCCCGTGTGGCCTGGGACCAACGTCCCTGAAGGACCTTTTCAGTCCCGTCAGCCTCAGAGGACCTGCTTTGGCTGTCTTCACCATCCGAGGCCAGGCAGGTGGCTTTGGAACTGTCTCCACCAATGCTCCCTCTAAGCTGTGGAGTCTTGTGAGCAAAAATTCTACTTTGTGAGCTACTGGCATTAAAGTTGTGAGCGAGCGATTTGGCTACTGCATATATTACTTTGCTCTGGAGCCATCCTTCCCGAGCGAAGGCAAAAATGTGTGAGCTGGAGGCTGAAAAACTGTGAGCTAGCTCACACTAACTCAGCTTAGAGGGAACAGTGGTCTCCAGGAAGATTTGTTAGTCTCACTTTATCAGTGTCTTCCACCAGCGGGTAAAGACATTTTTGTTGGATTGGCATGCCTTCAGTAACCGTTACTGGCCCTCCACCCTGATTCTTGTATTGTTCATTTCTGTTTGTAATTAATTATTTTATAATGTTAAATGTCGTTTTGAACTGTTCAAACGTTTTAACTTTTTTAAGGTGCATCCCCTTGGGGTAGGGTTGCCAAGTCCATCTTCCACCCCTAGCGGGGGACTTTGGGGGCGTTCCTGGAGGGGGCAGGGCGGGGCATCCCCGCTGTGATGACGTCACGTTAAGGACGTCCCCCCCCGCCTGTGTGCCAGATCTCCAGAAACGGCAGTTCCCTGCACTTAAAGGAGCCGGTGTTTCCCTTTTAAATGCAGGAGCTGGCGTTTCCCCTTTAAGAGCAGCCACGTTTCCCTTTTAAGAGCACGAAGCTGGCATTTCCCTGCAAGCTTGCGGAGATCGGGCTTGGGAGGAAACACGGGTTCCACACACTTAAAGGGAGAGAGAGGGGTGGCTGTGGGTGTTGGGGGCGGGGCTTCCCCCGCCGGCCAGATGGGTAGAACCCCCCCCCAAACGGGGGACCCCTGGCAAACCCGGGGTTTTGGCAACCCTACCTTGGGGACCCCGATCGGCAGGGCTTCCCTATCCATTAGGCACCGTAAACACAGTGCCGAGGGCCCACAATACTTTTAGGGCCCCATGAAAATGTTTTAATTCCTTTTAAAATTAGAAGAGAGAGGGGAAAAAAGAACTTTTAGGGTCACAGAAACTGTTTTATTTTTTGTCTCACATCAGAAAAAATATATAAAATTTTAGGGCCCATGAAGATCCAGGGCATTTTGCCTAAAACAGGGGCAAATGAAACGTTGAAGTCTTTAAAGTTATGTCACAAATGATTTTTAATATTGATTTTGTGATGGTGGGAGGGGCCCACGAAGGCAAAAATGTCTAGGGCCTACAGAAGTCATAAGGCTGATCAGGTGGAAAGACAACGTGGAAATAAATAATCAAATATTTCTTCTCTTTCCCCCACTTCCTCTGTCTCCCCCGGTGCTCCCAAACTAGAATGGAGATTCTTTCCCTTAAAAAACAAACAAACAAACAAAACATGTTCCTTTGTAAAGCGCCAGGCAAAAAACTCGGGATTGCTCTACCGACAGGGCTATTTTTGGGCAGGAACACACAGGAACGGAGTTCCGGCTGGCTCCCAAGTTGGCCAGCAGGAACTCATTAGCATAACAGGCCACACCCAGCAGCAGAAACTCATTAGGATTGGCTACGTTAGGGGTGTGTGGCCTAACATGCAAAGGAGTTCCTGCTGTAAAAAAAGTCCTGGGTTTTGACCACAAACAAGGTAAACAGAATAAGAAGGGAAAGGTGGGTGTGGCTGGATGAGCACACTTCTGGTAACATGGGGCTGCGGCCTAATGTGCCAATGAGCTGTGCTGTCAGGGGTGTGGCATAATATGCTAATGAGCTCCTGCTGTTGGGTGTGACCTATTATGCTAATGAGTTCCTGCTGGGCTTTTTCTACAAAAAGAGCCCTACTGATATTGATAAGTAACGACTGAGTGAAAAATGCTCAAAGCGCCCCCCCTCTCCGGCCTGGAACCCCCTCCCATGTCCTCCCTTAAGACACCCTCGATCCAACATAGTGCTCCTTCCGACAGAGAGTCTTTCCTGGGTGAGGCAGAGTTCTTTCTTGTCGGCTCCAGTGATTTCGATGCCAGCCATGCCCCGAATCACGAGGGAGCTGCCGGAGAAGACCCCTCTCCCACCTCTTTCAGAAAGGGCATACGACGGACCGAATGACCCCAACTTACATCCAGCGAAGGCTCCGGCATGTCGGACGCGCCCTGCCCACCGGCCTGGCCCTCTAAGGCGGAGGAGGGGTTAAAGGCCAGGTCATTGTGGGGATGGTTGCTAGAAGCGGCCGGTGGCGGCTGCCGGCTCTGCTGGGTAGGCGGACCGCTGTGATGTAATGGCTGCCCTGACTGGCTGCTGGGATGAGGTACGTGCAAACCTTGCTGCATGGAACTATGGGACTGGTCGGTGCTGCCAGGATGAGGGATCTGCGGAGGAGGAAAAGAAGCAGGAAAGGAAGAATGAGGAAAAGAGCCGGCGTGTGGCGGCGGGAGGCAATACAAATCAAAACGCTTTGCTGTGAACGACTCAACAAGCCATCGTGAAGTGAAACTGCAAAAAGCGCCCACATGGATGGTCATCGGCCACCAGAGATAAAAGTATGCAGGGGAGCCGGTTTGCGGGCTTTTCGATCAATGGAGTTCGTCAACCAGGCAACAGACACACTTTTAAAACCCCTCGGGAGAGGGGGGGGAGAGGTCCCGTTGAGCCGAATTTGCCACAAGCGTTTCCGTCACTTGCACCACCACCCTGCGGTGTCCCTTCGGTGCCGTGTGAAAACAAACAAACGGCGCAGGAGTATCCCGAGGTTAAACTGGCAAATGAAATAGGAATATGTGAACATTTTTTAAAAAACCAACGATTGTCCTCCTCAGCGGGTTAAGCAACTGAGGAGCCAGGCAACAAACCCCTCCGGGCGCCATATTTGCCCGGGGGCAGCTGTTTGCTGATCATACTCAGCACAATAGAACTACTGCAAATAGTGCAAATCATGCAAATTCTAATTAGAATTTGCATGATTTGCACTATTTGCAGTAGTTCTATTGTGCTGAGTATGATCAGCAAACAGCTGCCCCCGGGCAAATATGGCGCCCGGAGGGGTTTGTTGCCTGGCTCCTCAGTTGCTTTGCACTATTTGCAGTGGTTCTATTGTGTTGGTTTATGTCATACTGCAACCCCCTTTATTTGTTGTGCTGATCATACTCATACGGATCCCAGCCGTCTGCAAAGCAGAAAAATCTTAACAAATAACATTTTATTGCAAAGGTGGCGTAACAGCGTTATAGCCCGCGTACTACAGACAGACGGTCTATGCAAAATCCTGATGAACCTTTCCGACCTTCTGAGGGCTTCCCCACCTCTTCCTCCGGCTTCTGATTGTCCAGTCTCTCTCTCTCGCACTCTGAACAAGCTCTGCTAGAGAAGAGACCTTGAAGAGGAAACAATCGCCACTACTACATGTGACATTTTCAGTGGGTAGCCACGTTGGTCTGCAATCGAACAACTACTTTCAAATCCAGTAGCTTCTTAGAGACCAATAGGGTTGCCGAGTCCCCCCGGGGTGTGGGGAAACCCCCGCCTGAGAGGGGGACCCCACCCCCAAAGCGCATGATGTACCCGGCGTGAACACGTCACCCAGAGGCGACGTAATCGCGTTGGGCATGTTGCAGGGGGATGCTCCATCATCCTAGGGAAAACTCCATGGTTTCCCCTCGAATGATTGTGGCCCCACCCCCAACGTGCCCGACATGATTACGTCACTTCCGGGTGACGTGATCACGGTGCACACGCTTTGCACGGACACCAGGAAACTCCAGGGGACGTCTGGGAGTCCCCCTGCTATTCCAAAGGTACGACTTGGCAACCCTAGAGACCAACAATATTTTCAGACTGTGAGCTTACAAGACTCAAAGCTCCCTTCACCAGTGGCTTTGACTCTCAAAAGCCTATCCCCCTGAACATCTTGTTGGTTTCTCAGTTGCTACTGGACTCGGACTCAGCCGTGATACTTGTTAACGGTATAGGGGATTGAACGGCAAAGTGGAAATAAGAACATAAGAGAAGCCAATGTTGGATCAGGCCACTGGCCCATCTAGTCCAACACTCTGTATCACACAGTGGCCAGAAATACCAGGTGCCCTCAGGAGGTCCACCAGTGGGGCCAGGACATTAGAAGCCCTCCCACTGTTGACCCCCCCCCAAGCACCAAGATGACAGATGACAAATACATCTCCTTTGCTTAGGAGGTGGTAATCTCTCAACAAATGGGGTTTCCCCAATTTTACCAATCAAGGAGAAACTCAGTGTCAAACAAACGTCAAGTGTGTGTCTTGGCTTCTGACTGTTGTTGCACTGCGTTTTCTGCACGCAAATCGGAAATGGACAGCAGCGGCACTTCAGTACCGGGACGTGATGAACCTTTCTGCGGTTTATGTTTTCCTACAAGGCCTGAGCACGCAAGCGAGGCCTCAGCCCACAGCTTGAGACACATTGTGAAGAGACCCAACTTGTGTACCACCGACAAAGCAGGCCACAGATGAACCCTTACACATCAACCAGCCAGAGCCAATGAAGAAACCCAGCCATAATGGTAGGCCAAACCAGGCCACATGATAGGGAATTCACTGCCACGGGAAGCATGGACGGCTTCAAGGGGGAATTGGATCAACATACGGAGCAGAGGTCCATCAGTGGCCACTGTGTGACACAGAGTGTTGGACTGGATGGGCCATTGGCCTGATCCAACATGGGGTTCTCTTATGTTCTTATACGGAGCAATGGTCCATCAGCGGCTATTAGCCACAAGGTATAGATAGGAACTCTCGGTCTGGGGCAAGGGATGTGCTGTCTTCTTGGTGCTTGGGGGGGGCAACAGTGGGAGGGCTCCTAGTGTCCTGGCACCACTGGTGAACCACCTGAAGGCACCACCTTCTGAGGGCACCTGGTATTTCTGGCCACTGTGTGACACAGAGTGTTGGACTGGATGGGCCATTGGCCTGATCCAACATGGGCTTCTCTTATGTTCTTATATGGAGCAGAGGTCCATCAGCGGCTATTACCCACAAGGTATAGATAGGAACTCTCGGTCTGGGGCAAGGGATGCGCTGTCTTCTTGGTGCTTGGGGGGGGCAACAGTGGGAGGGCTCCTAGTGTCCTGGCCCCACTGCTGGACCTCCTGATGGCACCTGGTATTTCTGGCCACTGTGTGACACAGAGTGTTGGACTGGATGGGCCATTGGCCTGATCCAACATGGGCTTCTCTTATGTTCTTATATGGAGCAGAGGTCCATCAGCAGCTATACCACAAGGTATAGATAGGAACTCTCGGTCTGGGCCAAGTGATGCTCTGTCTTCTTGGTGCTTGGGGGGTCAACAGTGGGAGGGCTTCTAGTGTCCTGGCCCCACTGCTGGACCTCCTGAGGGCACCTGGTATTTTTGGCCACTGTGTGACAGAGTGTTGGACTGGATGGGCCATTGGCTTGATCCAACATTGGCTTCTCTTGTGTTCTTCATATTAGACTTGCTGTCTGATGCGGACACATCGTATATACCGAATGGAGCTGTCTGAAGCTGAATCAAACCATCAAGGTTGGCATTCTCTACTCAGACTGGTGGACGCTCTCCAGGATCTCAAGGAAAGGACTTTCACATCCCCTTTAGCTGGAGATGCCAGGGATGGAACTTTGCAGATGCTACTGCCTACGTGCCATGATAGATATGCACAGGGACCGCGGTCTGAATGAGAGCTTAAAGACAAAAGAGCAGAACCATGTAGATGGGTTTGTGTGCCATTACTGTACCATTTGTATACATGCTATACCAGAACGCTTGTCAGGTCATCTTCAATTGTCCGAGCAATCTGGTCTTAATGATAACACTCACCACTCTGTGAACGTATTTTGGACAATCTTCTTGTTATATGTTCAAGTGCTGCATTGTTTTAAATGGTGTGTGAAGGAACAGTGTTTTGTTATTTTGTAACCAATGCAAGTTAATGTTTGTAAGATAGGAGAATTGATACCTATTGACCAATGTTTTTGTCAATTTTTATTCTATTTTGCTAATAGTAATGGCATGCAAACCACTTTTCATGGTTCTGCCCGGCCTTCGCGTGACTATTCTCCACCTTGCACTGGTCTGATAACTTGGCAGAAGCAGGAGCAATCCTATCCAAATGCAGGGTGTTAAAAACCATTTCTTCCTAAATCCATTGTTGGTGATGTTATAAACTAGTTTGTAATCGAGTAATATTCTCACCTACAATGGTGCTGCAATACCGCCAGTCAGAAAATGAAAGATACGTCGTTTGGGGGGGGGGGGATGAAGACAAGACTGAGATGCAGTTTAACTTACGGGGTCTTGCATGGGGTGACTGAGGGGCTTTTCGAGGGCTGCCATGCTACTGGGCATGTCGGGAGGGTGCGACAGCTGAGGGCCGTGCATGAAGTCGTTCATAGAAGTTCCACCGGGATTCCCGTGCGGAAAACTGTAAGACAGGAGAATTGATACCTGTTGACCAATGTTTTTGTCAATTTTATTCTATTTTGCTAATAGTAATGGCATGCAAACCACTTTTCGCGGTTCTGCCCAGCCTCCGCGTGACTATTCTTCACCTTGCACTGGTCTGATAACTTGGCAGAAGCAGGAGCAATCCTATCCAAATGCAGGGTGTTAAAAACCATTTCTTCCTAAATCCATTGTTGGTGATGTTATAAACTAGTTTGTAATCGAGTAATATTCTCACCTACAATGGTGCTGCAATACCGCCAGTCAGAAAGTGAAAGATACGTCGTTTGGGGGGGGAAATGAAGACAAAACCGAGATGCAGTCCAACTTACGGGGTCTTGCATGGGGTGACTTAGGGGCTTTTCGAGGGCTGCCATGCTACTGGGCATGTCGGGAGGGTGCGACAGCTGAGGGCCGTGCATGAAGTCGTTCATAGACGTTCCACCGGGATTCCCGTGCGGAAAATCGAAATTGCTGTGACCTTGGTAACTGTTGCCTAGATGGGCGGAGAAAAACAAAAGGGTTATTCAGGAAGTGTGCTAAGAGAGAACACTCTCTCACGCTGCGCAAAATGTGTAGAGAGACCGGACATTCTTAGTGTAGAAGTTAACTGCAAGGCCGCTTGCTCGTAGCATTTATATGTATCCCAACACACCTTTTGCGGACACGATCCTGAAACACATATTAATGGGGAAGCAGCTGTGGCGTGCAGCTCCAGCGTGGCCATTGAGCTCCCCGTTTCCACCAAAACCTAATTACCTTCACTCAGTCATCTGGAAAACTGAACATTAATGATCTGCTCACTGCATCCCGTTGGCAGCATCGGACTCTTCCTTTCAGAACACTTTTTGACTTAACTACATTGCTTATTATTCGTGTGGGACTGGTCAGCTCACAAAAGTATCCAGCCAAGACCTGGAAAGATACTGAGAGGCCTCCTTGCTGGGTTGCCACGGCAGGCAGGGCTTTTTTTTGTAGAAAAAGCCAAGCAAGAACTCATTAGCATAGTAGGCCACACCCTGCCAGCACAGCACATTAGCCTATTAGGCCACACCCCCATGTTACCAGAAGTGTGGTCATCCAGCCACACCCACCTTTTGCATGTTGTTCTGTTTACCTTGTTTGTGGTCAAAACCCAGGACCTTTTTTTGTAGCAGGAACTCCTTTGCATGTTAGGCCACACACCCCTAATGTAGCCAATCCTAATGAGTTCCTGCTGTTGGGTGTGGCCTATTATGCTAATGGGTTCCTGCTGGGTGTGGCCAACTCGGGAGCCAGCCAGAACTCCGTTCCTGTGTGTTCCTGCCCAAAAATAGCCCTGACAGCAGGAGCTTTGGGGGGGGGCATGGGGAGAGTGGCATCGATGCATCACACAGCGGCGCCTTCCCCCACATTTTGCCCCCGCCACTCCACTGTGACACATCAGTTTGGTGTAGTGGTTAAATGTGCGGACTCTAATCTGGGAGAACCGGGTTTAATTCCCCCACTCCTCCACTTGCACATGCTGGTGTGACCTTGGGCAAACCGCACTTCTGTCAGAGCTGTTCTTGAAAAAGAGCAGTTTCTGTCAAGAGTTCTCTCAGTCCCACCCGCCTCACAGGGTGTCTGTTGTGGGGAGGGGAAGGTAAAGGAGTTTGTAAGGCGCTCTGAGACTCCTTTGGGTATCGATGGAAGGGGTGTAAATCCAATCTCTTCTTTTCCATCTCAAGGATAATACTTTCAGAGGGCAGCCATGTTTGCCTGCGGAAGAACAGCCAGATTCAAGGCCAGTGGTGCCTCAGAGACGGACGAGAATTTCGGGGTCGCTTTTGTAGTCCGGAACCCTTGTCGGTCTCTACGGAGCTACTGGTCTCGAAATCTGGCTGCTCAAGTACAATGCAAGTCTTTATCAGAGGCAATTATAAAAAACCATTTTGAATGAATCGTAACATTTAAAAAACTTAATCCCGTATCCAAAATAGGTTACCTTCTGAAAACCAGAAACCCAGCAATGTGAACCGACATGGTTTCTATTCCCGATGGAGACGAGGGGT
This sequence comes from Gekko japonicus, assembly GCF_001447785.1. Taxonomy (NCBI): domain Eukaryota; kingdom Metazoa; phylum Chordata; class Lepidosauria; order Squamata; family Gekkonidae; genus Gekko; species Gekko japonicus. The sequence goes on from NW_015174848.1 coordinate 60,061, forward strand.
GTGTCTCAGTTCACAGGAGAGAAGAAGAGCGGGTGGAACCAAGATGGCTTCCCTACTGGCCCTCAGTTCAAAATAAGTTACATGAATTAGGTCGGCTTTGGGGCACGCTTTGACACTCCTGAGGAAACCTCTTTGTCACCCAGGGGTCATTTCCTGCTGGAGTGCACGGGAGCAAAGCTCCGGCAGTAAAGAGCCCAGGGGGCGGGCACATGCAACAAGCCCCACCCCCTGCTCCCAGTGGCCCTCAGTCAGAGCCAGAAGCACAGATCTGCATGTTACCCCCCCCCTCCAATAGCTAGTGATCCAAAACAGTCCAGTGGAGCCTGAGTGGTGGGTGTTGCCTTCTGACACACTTCCGGTGATGTCAGGGGGTGTGGCATATGCAAATAAGTTACGCTAATGAGTTGTGCTAATGAGCTCCTGCACCTCTTTTTCTACGAAATGACCCGTCACCCATTCAACTACCAAACACACACATTTTTCTAACAGCTTGTTTGCAATACATCATTCCCAAGGAACATTCCCATGGCATCTTTGTTTGTAAGGCTTGCTATCCTTACTGTATATCTGAGAGCATATTGCTGTGGGCCAGGCGTTCCTTAATATTCTTTATTGTTTTGTAAGGAAGCAACTAGTATTTTCTCCTCCCAAACAGCTATATCCTTCAGGACATGCCAAGTCTGATTAATACTTCTCTTTAACACTCTACTTAGAGGGTCAGGCTACCCATCACCCTGTCTGCTGTAGTTTTTCTGCTGACCTTAAGTAAATTTATTTCTGGCTGACTCCACAAATCCCTGCTGGATATGCTCCCGTCAATTAAACCGTCTGGCGCTCTAAATGCTTTCCAGCTTGAAGACAGAGGTATTGGCGCTGTAAAGAACTGGCCGCATGGTAAACAGTTAAGTGATGTACTGCAGATCAATGTTCCCTCTAAGCTGTGGAGTCTTGGAAGCAAAAATTCAACTTTGTGAGCTACTGGGATTAAAGTTGTGAGCGAGCCATTTGGCTGCTGCATAAATTGGTTTGGTCTGGAGCCCCATCCTCCCTGAGCTAAGACAGAAATCTGTGAGCTGGAGGCTACAAAACTGTGAGCTGGCTCACACTAGCTCAGCTTAGAGGGAACACTGCTGCAGATGTGACCTTGCACACTCTCTTTTCTTGGTATTGTGTGTGTGTGCGTGTGTGTACATGGATGCCTGGAAGCCATGGTTGACTTCTGGAGACCCCTAGTGGGGCTTGGACGGTCAGAAAAGTGGCTTGATACAGCTTGCCTCTGTCTCCCGGCCCTGGTAATTCCTTGGAGGTCTCCCATCGAAGTACTTGCCAGGGTTGGCCCTGCTTCGCTTCTGAGATCTGACAAGATCGGGCTTGCCTGGGCTATCCAGGTCGGGGTGACCTGGCGCACTCTCAATGCATGTTACTAGCCCTTGCAAGATGTCCAGTCCCTGTGTTCACTCACCAGGAAGGAGGAGGAGGAGAAAGAAGAAGAGGAGATTGGATCTGTACCCCGCCCTTCACTCGGCGTCTCAGAGCGGCTTACAAGCTCCTTTCCCTTCCCCTCCCCACAACAGACACCCTGCGAGGTGGGTGGGGCTGAGAGAGCTCTCACAGTCCTGAAATGATCTCGTTGTAAAGAACGGCAAGGAATCTCCGGACTGGGAAGTGTATTCCTCAGAATAAGAGGGTGGGAGATTCGTTGAGCCAATTCTGACAGTGGGGCACTTGGAGAAGATGCCTTGTATAGTTCCCCTTCAAAAATGAGAGCTGGAGAAGGAACCGTTTATCTATCTATCTAGTACTGCTCTCTTGTGGCTGCCGTCTTAAGCAGAAATTGGAACCAAAACATATTTTAAAAGACCAAACTTGGTATTATTTCTCTTCTATTTGATTATGGCACCTATGAATTTTGCCACTGAGAGGGTGACACGATCGTTTGCATCCGAAAGTAGCCACGACACCTGGGCTCGCACACTGAGCAATTCTGTATCTTTAAGTAAGGTAAAGGTAAAGGTTCCCTTGCTCGAAAGCCAGTCGAATCCGACTCTAAGGTTGCAGTGCTCATCTCCGTTTCAAAACCGAAGAGCCAGCGCTGTCCGAAGACGTTTTCCGTGGTCATGTGGCCGGCATGACTAAACACCAAGGCGCACGGAACGCTGTTCCCTTCCCACCGAAGTGGTACCTATTAATCTACTTGCAATTTCTTGCTTTCGAACTGCTAGGTTGGCAGGAGCTGGAACGAGAGACGGGAGCTCACTCCGTCATGCGGCACACTCGGGTCTGGAACTGCTGAACTACCGACCTTCCACAGCCTGCAGTTCAGCGTCTTGACCACTTGAGCCACCGCAGCTCCAAGTATCTTTAAGTAAAGGGATGACTAAATTAGCCCCCAACTCGTTGAAAATAGGGCACTCCATAATCATTTGTTTGATCATTTCAATTGTATCACATAAATATCTGCATGTTTTATTAGAGAATGATAGTCTATTACATCTGCCCTCCAAAACCGCCTAGGGAAGAATGTTCAGATAAGGAATGGTCATGGGATCTGCCCCCCCCCCACCAAGACACCAACCCTTCTCGTAGCAGTAGCTGTTCCCAGGAACTCATGAGCATAATAGGCCACACCCAACAGCAGGAAGTCATTAGCATATTAGGCCACACCCATGACAGCACAGCTCATCAGCATATTGGGCCACACCTCCATGCCTTCCCTCGGCTTGCCTGGGTGCCCGAGCAAGCCAGTTGTTGGACAGGCCGGGGAAGGCACAGGGAGGCATTTAAATGCCTCCTTGATCCTTCCAGGCCCCCCTGTGGCCCACCCACCTCAGAGTTGCTGGGGGGGTTCGCTCTCCAGGCCTTCCCTCTGTAGCCAATCACACAGAGGTTTTGCCTGTAGTGGGGGTGGCCAACTCTGAAGCCAGCCGGAACGCCGTTCCTGTGCGTTCCTGCCCAAGAATAGCCCTGGCTGTTCCTCCTCCTCACCTACTGAAGGTCAGCCATCTTCCCAGCTCCTCTGCCTTCAAACAGGCAGTACTGGGTGAAGAAGCCAATGGCTATGATCAGCCATATTCCACCCAGTTCCTAAGGCTGAATTTCACTCCTGGCAGAAGTCATTTCCTGCAGGAGCGCACAGGAGCAGAGCTCCGGCAGTAAAGAACCCAGGGGGCGGGCACATGCAACAAGCCCCACCCCCTGCTCCCAGCAGCCCTCAGTCAGAGCAAGAAGCAGCCAGGTAAGTTGCAGAGCTCCCCCCGGCCCCCTGGTCCAAAACGGTCCAGTGGCACCTTTAAGACCAAGTTATATTCAGGTAAAAGCTCTCCCTCCTCTGTGAGGACAGATCTGCGCGTCCCCCCCCCCAATAGCTAGCAATCCAAAACAGTCCAGTGGAGCCTGAGCAGTGGGTGTTGCCTTCTGACACACTTCCGGTGATGTCAGGGGTGTGTGGCCTATGCAAATAAGTTATGCTAATGAGTTATGCTAATGAGCTCCTGCACCTCTTTTTCTACAAAATGACCCCTGGCTCCTGGGAACCTTTTGGCTGGGTCATGCTGACCTAAGAAGCTGAACACCCCTTCACACCTGCCCCCCCCCCCGCTTCCTTTCTTCCTCGCCGGAGATATCCAGGGCTGGAGCAGCAGGAGAACAGAGTTCTTAACCTGGAGGCTGAAGCTCTGGCATGGATGTGCGTAAGACAAGGGAGGTGTTAACACTGCATCGTTTGCAGAACGGAATTTCATTAAAAAAAAACCTCTTAAGAGAAGGGTCTGAACATCTGTCTACATCTACTTCCTGTAAGGATTTAAGCACAGCTTTTATTAAGGAACAATTAATTCACAACTTGTTTTTTCTTTCCGTAAGAGGCGGCACATCTATTCTAATTTTATTAGATGATATATTTCACCCTCTTCTCCTTAGGTCGTGTGTCATGGAGCAGGGTGATAAACGATGCATCAGAAAGATGCAGAGGAATGACTCAGTAAGTACCTTGCCTGCTAAGGGAGTGGGGATAAATATTTAAGCTCTATTATGCAATCTCATTCTACGTGAAGTTTGCCTCATCGTACATTCACGGGGTTGCAACCTTAAGAAGGTGACAAACAGGCCCTGATTTGGATAGCCCAGGCAAGCCCGATCTCCTCAGATCCTGGAAGCTAAGCAGGGCCGACCCTGGCACTTGCTCCTATTACTAGCCCTCCCCAAGCCAACTGGCCCCAATCTTGTTGCAAAAAGTGGGCAGTCTTTCCCCCTTTATTGCCATTGAGGAATTTCAGACAGACGATATAATCCGGAAGAGGAACGGTCCCCAAACAGTTTCTGGTCTGTCATTTCAGAGAGAACCGTTTTAGAACCGGTTCCCTACCGGAATATATTTGTAATTTCACATACAAACGCTTCTGTCCCGTTTAGGAAATGGGGCTGAAGCATTTTACCTGTCAACCACTTCCAAGTAGTCTTCAGTTTCCTTTCCCGGTTCCGATGCGCTTTTTCCCGCCATTTTTCGCCCGCGCGGGCGATCTACGCCTTTTTTTTTAAAAAAAAATGTCTGCTTTATAGCGTTATAGCGCTATAACGGAACAGCAGTATATCAACGCCATTGGAATGCCTGGAGTGTTTTGTTATAGTGCTATAGCGCTATAAAGCAAACGTTCAAAAAAAAAAAAGCCGGACATCGCCGGTGCAGGCGAAAAACGGTGGGGAAAAAGCGGTGCAGTCTGAAATGGCAAACCGCTTCAGATCCAGCTCTTTACCAGAAGGGGAAAGCCATGTGTGAAATGGCAGCCCTATACCGGTTTACTCCATGATGGATCAAAAACAGCTTCAAAATGGGTTAAAAAGGGTAATGTGAAATTCCTCAACATCTCTTGTGGCTTAGATGAGGCAAACTAGGAACAGAAGCAAAACTGCCAAGCTATTTCAGAGAAGAATATGTTGTCGAAGGCTTTCACTAGTTGTAGATTTTCCAGGCTGTCTGGCCGTGGTCTTGGCATTGTAGGACCTGACGTTTCGCCAGCAGTTGTGACTGGCATCCTAAGAGGTATAACACAGAAAGATGGAGTACCCTCTGTGTCACTGTGAGAAGAAAAATGGTAGGCAGGTGATTAGATCTACTCAGGAAGGTGGGGTAGGACACAGTATCTTATTCCAAGGTACTGAAATGCTGGGCAACACATCCAGTTACCATGTCAGATTATACGGGGAAGTCATTAAAATTCATAAACACAATTTCAACAGGAAAGAAGAGAGTTTAAAAATAAATAGGGCATGGTTTCCTGTCCTGAAAAACACAAGATGTTTCCTGTCCTGAAAAAGTCTAATGAAAAAAACACACACAAAAAAACCACACCACATCTTACAACAGCACTACAGATAAGATGAGAATTTCAACAGCCAATTCGTATGCAAAAGAACCTCCTCAGGAAAGCTCCTCCATTAGCATGTCACAGCCTGGGAAACTCCTTCAAAACAATGTCACAGCCCTACCCCACCTTCCTGAGTAGATATAAATCACCTGCCTACCATTTTTCTTCTCACATTGACACAGAGAGTACTCCATCTTTCTGTGTTATATCTCTGAGGATGCCAGTCATCAGGTACTACAATGCCAAGACCATGGCCATACAGCCCAGAAAATGTACAACGACTATTTCACGGAAGCCTCTGAAGGCGATTATGCTGAGCTTTGATGTAATAGAACAGCTTTGGCACTTTGTCCGGAGGGGAATCCAGTTTTGTCCGCTGACGAGCTGCAAGCTTTAGAGTGTTCAAGCCAAGTCTGATGGGACCTGAAACACCCGCCCCGTTTACTTTCCAGCACAAGCTCGTTTGGAGAAGCAGTTTAATCCCCCAGGAGAACAGAAGTCACTAGATGCTTAATGCAGAAAGCTGACATTTTGATATGCTGTGTCAGTTTTACCAGGGCTCGCAAATTCTTAGTTTACTAATCTACGAACTCCACTCTCCAAAACTTCCACAAAGTTTGCAAGCAACAGGTAGCCGCTGGGCTTCGCCAGCTGCACTCGAGCCACAACGACACACCCCACCCACGCAGCGCCTGCAACGCCTCTCCCTTCCCTCCCCAACAAATTTATTTATTTATTTATTTATTTTATTACATTTATACCCCGCCCTCCCCGCGAACGGACTCAGGGCAGCTCACATAAGGCACCAAGTATACAAAATTACATAATACAGAATACAAAATTAAAACAGATTAAAATCAATTCTACGGATGCACATATAAACTCCTAACATCTTGCGTAGCAGGGGGGGAAGGCTGGGGTGGTGAAAGGTGTTACCCAACCCCTCCAGTGGTCTCTCTCTATAAAGGCGCGGTGGTGTAAGTGGCCGTGGCGGCTCCTACTCATAAGCCTGGCGAAAGAGCTCCGTCTTGCAGGCCCTGCGGAACTGCACAAGGTCCCGCAGGGCCCTGATTTCCTCCGGGAGCTCATTTCACCAGGTAGGAGCTGCCACTGAAAAAGACCTAGCCCTTGTTGCGACAAGCTTGGCCTCCTTAGGGCCCGGGGTCACCAGCCGGCGTTGTGACCCCGACCGAAGTGCTCTTTGGGGAATATATGGGGAAAGGCAGTCCCTCAGATAAGTCGGATCCATTCCAGCATGAAAAGAACTCCCCATGGAAACCAGGAAGTTTTAGAGCGTGCAAGAGTGAAGATTTGCTTCCTCTGGCAATGGGAAGCGAGGGAGACAGGGACAAGGTGAGGCAGGGAGAGAACCTGTGATCCTGACACAGGAGAAGGTCGATGGGGCCCCAAGACATCGGCAGATTATAGTTTTGTCTGATCTTGGCTTTCCAAGGCAGCCTGTCTGGAATCTGTAGGTTGAGATTGTTTCATTGGATCCTTCCCCTCTTTCCTTAATGGACTGACAAGTTAGTCACTTTTTTTTCTCTGATCAGTAGAGCTGCCAAGTCGCGGCGGGGGATTGTATGTCTTCACAGAATCTGTGCCGTGGGGACGGCGAGACGCGTTGTACCTGTTGCCAGGATGTGACACTATGTGTCGCTCTGGCAACGGGGCTGTTTGGAGCATTATTTGGAGCCCTAGCATTATTGTATTGTTGTATTATTTGAGCCAACTTCAGAGGACGGCGGAAGACCAGAAGGCCTGGCGTGATCTGGTCCATGGGGTCGCGAAGAGTCGGACTCGACTGTGCGACTGAACAACCACAAAATTATTTGTAGCCTGCATAGTACCTCTTATACCACGTCTTGTTAAACTTCAGAGTTAAACAGGTTAGAAATGGGTGTTGTCTGTTTACTTGTTAGAGTAATCAATATGTATCTTTGTAATAAACCTGAAACATTTTTGGGTGATATACCACTTGACTTAATTATTGACAAGCATAAGTGTGACAGCTCCGCACAGACACAGAACGGCCTGCTCTCCGTCGTGCTAAACTGCCCCCTTAACAAAAAAATTTGCTCCCTAACAAAAAAATTCTGGCTACAGGCCTGAGGTTTGTAAGAGATCTCAATGTTCTGTTTGGTGTTAGAGAGGCACTGGGCTCTTCCTCATTCTCAGTTTCATTGTTTGTCCCTATTTTGGTGTAGTGTTTAAGTGCGTGGACTCTAATCTGGGAGAACCGGGTTTGATTCCCCACTCCTCCACTTGCAGCTGCTGGATGACCTTGGGCAAGCCACAGTTCTGACAAGAGCTGTTCTCTCAAGGGCAGTTCTCGGGAGAGCACTCTCAGCCCCACCTACCTCACAGGGTGCCTGTTGTGGGGAGGGGGAAGGGAAAGGAGTTTGTAAGCCGCTCTGAGACTTTGAGTGAAGGGCAGGGTATAAATCCAAACTCTTCTCTTCTTCTCTTTTCTTCTGGGTTTTCTTTTCTTTTCTGCATGTGTACGGCTCCCTCTAGTGACCAATTCAATATTAACTGTAGATTTAAACGGCAGGTTTTTATGCTGGACGTAACAGCGATGTAATATCAAACTGTAACAGCGTTCCGTGCGCCTTGGTGTGTAGTCATGCCGGCCACATGACCACGGAAACGTCTTCGGACAGCGCTGGCTCTTCGGCTTTGAAATGGAGATGAGCACCGCAACCCCAGAGTTGGATTCGACTGGCTTTCGAGCAAGGGAACCTTTACCTTTGTAATATCAAACTGACTGCTAGAGGGAGCAAAATATGTACGGAAAAGAAAAGAAAAAAGAACTAATTGGGACACACAAGCGATGAAAACGATCGGCTTCTGGTTTGTATATTTTGCATTGCGTGCTTTCATTTTGGCTTCCTCTTCCCAGAAGACCAGAGAGGAAATCCAACAACAACTATCACAAAATCAGTGGATCAAGATCAAAATACAGAATGTGAACGACAGTTGTTGGTTTGACAGAACTCTCCCCTCTTCCTCCTCTCCACCTTAGAAGACGGAACACATGAAGCTTTCTTATAATGAATCAGTCCCACGGTCCATCAAAGTCAGTCTACTCAGACTGGCAGCGGGTCTCCAGGGGCTCAGGCGGAGGGCTTTCCCATCACCTCCTGCCTGCTCCTTTCAACTGGAGATGCCGGGGATTTAACCTGGGACCTTCTGCATGCCAAGCAGAGGCTCTGCCACTGAGCCACAGCCCCTCTTTACAGCTCTCCAGGGTCTCAGGCGGAGGTCTTTCCCATCACCTACTTGCCTGCTCCTTTCAACTGGAGATGCTGCCGGGGATTGAACCCGGGACCTTCTGCATGCCAAACAGATGCTCTACCACTGAGCCACGGCCCCTCTCAAAGCTTCTGGGAGGCCAGCTACTTACCCTTTGTCTAAGATAAGGGATCCTTTGGTTCCCTTCCTCAAGCACGACGACGTGGCAACAGTGAGCCATGCAATGGTCACCTCGAGACTGGACTACTGTAACGCTCTCTACATGGGGCTGCCCTTGTCCCAAATACGGGAGCTGCAGCTAGTGCAGAATGCGGCAGCCAGGCTGTTGATGGGTATCCCTATCCGGAAGCACATCCAGCCTTTACTGAAGACACTGCATTGGCTGCCGATAGCATACGGGATTCATTTCAAGGTGCTGGTTTTAATCTTTAAAGCCCAATATGGTCAGGGTCCGGCATACCTGAGGGACCGCCTTTACCCACATGCTCCCTGGAGAGCACTGCATTCAGGGACGCAAAATCGGTTGGCCCTTCCAGGCCCTAAGGATGCGAGGCTGGCAACAACCAGCGCCGGGGCCTTCTCGGTGGTGGCTCCATCCTGGTGGAATGAGCTCCTGGAAGAGATCAGGGACTTCTGGGACCTTTTACAGTGCCACAGGGCTTGCAAGACGGAGCTCTTCCACCAGGCCTTCAACGATGAGCCGCATTGCACACCACGGCGTGTCCCTGTGCCCTGGCTTTAACATCTTTTCCTTCACCTCCAGCCTGTGCCCTGGCCTACCATCGTTGTCTCAAGCCTGAGCCCGCCGCATAATAAGTGAGCAAACTGAGCTATAGGAATCATATGGTCACCTAAGCCATATTAGAAATAATTTTGCTTTTGATTTATCTGATGTTCCAGCATTTTAACTGTGTTTTAATTGACTGTTATTTATATTATTATTAAATATAATATTAAATAATATTATAAATATTATTTATATTATATTATATATGCGGTGGCTCAAGTGGTTAAGACGCTGAACTGCAGGCTGTGGAAGGTCGGTAGTTCAGCAGTTCGAGACTCGAGTGTGCCGCATGACGGAGTGAGCTCCCGTCTCTAGTCCCAGCTCCTGCCAACCTAGCAGTTTGAAAGCAAGAAATTGCAAGTAGATAAATAGGTACCACTTCGGTGGGAAGGTAACGGCGTTCCATGCGCCTTGGTGTTTAGTCATGCCGGCCACATGACCACGGAAACGTCTTCGGACAGCGCTGGCTCTTCGGCTTTGAAACGGAGATGAGCACCGCAACCCTGGCTTTCGAGCAAGGGAACCTTTACCTTTTCCTATTTATATTATATGTTTGTGTTTATATAGGTTTTAATTGAATTTTTATGAAATGTTGTGTAAGCCGCCCTGAGCCTGCCTTTGTGGGGAGGGTGGGGTATAAATTGAATCAATCAATTAATCAATCAATCAATCAGACGTCTTAAAGACAGAGTTGAAAAATCAACCCAGAATGACTGGCGATTGGTCTTGGGTGTTAAATGTTTCCCTCCTATGCATATCAGCCTGGGCAAAGCTATCCTCCCAAGATTAATATTGCATTTACTCGTTCACTTGCAAATTTGGTCAAATCTGCCAGTCTCTCTGAGACGCTGATAATTGCTGATCTACTTCATTAGAGAATTATCCACCCAAATAACCAAGAATTTCCCCCTAGATGCTTCACAGTTCCGCACCCTTAGCAGTTGTATTTTAAACTCCAAACCATTTAACACAAGAGGGAATGGTTCGTACGCCACTCTCATACCAACACACATAAGATGCACCGAGGTCTATTTCACTGCATGTATGTGCTGTGTGAACAAGCACATCACAGCCAGTGTATAAGAGCATATAAGACACACGCAAGTGGACTATATAGGAAATCCAGGTGGACTGTGTAGGAATTCCAGTAGGAAACAGGACTGGCCAAATTAGCTGAAGGCTTGGAATTGCATGCACCCTGGGAGAACACAGGTGGGAGCAATATAGACACCCCATAATTCATAGAATCATAGAGTTGGAGGGGACCTCCGGGGTCATCTAGTCCAACCCCCCTGCACAATGCAGGAAATCCACACATACCTTCCCCCCCCACTCCCAGTGACCCCTCCTCCATGCTCAGAAGATGACAAAAAGCCCTCCAGGATCCCCGGCCAAACTGGCCTGGAGAAAATTGCTTCCTGATCCCAAAGTGGCAATTGGCGTTTCTCTGGGCGCGTAAGAAGGGCCACGACAACAAAGCACTGATAGATATAGTGAGTCTAACTAGAGACTGCACAGAGATCTGTATAACGTTACCTTTGCCTGTTTTAAACCAGGAAAGGTGACTCTGGACTGGTGATCATGGCTGGAGTTGGGGCTGGGGGGAAGGCGAGATTATAAAAGCGACAGCCCCCACCTCCTCGTACCAGCTTTTTTCTCTTGCGGGGTTCTAGATGCAGGTTTGACCCTCCCCTTGCACACGACAAAATTATTAGTCCCTTGTACATTTTCAACAAACCACGGTTTCCTGTTACATCTGAGCTGGCCAACCACGGTTTGCACTCCGGCAAACGGATTCCAAAGAGTGGTTTCCGAGTGTCTTGGAGTCCGGGTGTACAGGAAAAAGCAAACCACACCTTTCTGGATTGGATAGAATGGCACAGTACTGATGGCTGTGGAAGTGGAAGTAATTAATTAGCTAACTGCACGGATAGGGAAAAGGGCAAAAGTGGAAGTGGAGGATTTATTAGCCCCATTTCACCAAGCACTATGCCCCAGTTTGCTATGATGTCTGAACCACAGCACAGAATGTGTTTTCTTGCACCATGTTGTTGCTTTGGGCTTGTTTGCTTTCTTAAAAAAGGAAGGAACCCCCCCAATGCACTAAACATTTCCACTTACCTTGGTTACTGTATTCGCCGGAATTGGTGCTCCCTGGCGGTGGCGGGATTGATGGGTAAGGCGACGGGCCAGGGCCCAGAGCTGCAATCATCTCCATCACGTTGGGCATGATCATCTGGCTGGGACTCATGGTCTTAAACCGCTTGGAAGGCATCCCGTCGGGATCGTCTTTGATGTGTATGTCGGACTTGATTGGCACCGGCCTCCAGCTGCACGTCGGGTCGATTGTGACTTCCTCAAACTCCGAGCTGTCAAAAGCAAAAATGCGCCACAGTGTCGCTTGGGCTTTTATGCTTGGGCTTTTAAGAAACGGCCTCTCTTATATCAGGTTAAAGTCAAAAAGGAGGAAAAGGTACTCAAAGACAAAACAACCGAGGTAAAGCCAAGACCTAATAGGTGTGTGTGCTGCCAATATAATAATAATAATCTTTCAATTTATTAATCACTCAGTCCTGCAGAGCTTGCTGGCTCTGAGCGATTTACAGTTACTCATTTGACGAACAATGATTTATGGGGGTAAGGGAGGACAACATATATCTTTTTAATCACACACATTCACAGTCGGCGAGGGTTTGTTCAGCTGCAGGGTCAGACGTATTCCGTCGGCGTCACCTCGGCTTGGCTAGATGACGTCAGCTTCTCCAGGTCTTGCAGTGCTGCACTGCCACCGCCTGGCCGGAATGGCCCATTACAGTCTTCGGAGTCAAAGAGATTTTTTCTTAGGCTTACAATCTCGCGAGCTGAGCATTCCGGTCGCCGGCTAACACCTCCCCCACCGGGGTGTGTGTGTCTTTGGTGTGCCCACCAAAAGGGGTGGTACCCATTTTATCTACTCGCCGAAGCTTTCGAACCACTGGGTGGACGGCGAGCTAGGGACAAGGCTGGTAGCTCACACCAATGCGGGGCTAGAACTGACAGCCGTACTGTTCAGCTCAGATGTTACTAACCAGAGGATAAGTCCTCTGTGCCAACTTATGGCAGCCCCAGCAAAGGGCTCTCAAGGCAAGTGAGGATCAGAGATGGTCTGCCATCGCTGTCCTCTGCAGAGTCTTCCTCGGGGGGGTGTCTCCCTTCCAAGTACAGACCCTGCTTAGCTTCAGAGATCGGCCCATGCCGTACCGCCTCCCCCTATGAATGACTGACCTTCAAAACGTCCTATCATTGACTGCCTTGCTCAGCTCTTGCAAACGGAGGGCTCTTGCTTGCTTTATTGAGCCAGTTTCAGCTATCTCGGTCTGCAGCAGAACACCTAGGTTCTAGTCCAGTGGCGTCTTAGAGACCGACAAGATGTATCGAGGGTCGAAGCTTGCTTCGGGGGTATACGCTCCCTCTTGGAAGTTTAAAAAGTAAAGGTCTCCCTTGCTCGAAAGCCAGTCGAGTCCGACTCTAGAGTTGCGGTGCTCATCTCCGTTTCCAAGCCGAAGAGTCAGCGCTGTCCGAAGACGTTTCCGTGGTCATGTGGCCGGCATGACTAAACACCGAGGCGCATGGAACGCTGTTACCTTCCCACCGAAGTGGTACCTATTTATCTACTTGCAAGAAGGTCTTGCTTTCGAACTGCTAGGTTGGCAGGACTTGGAAGTTTACACACACACAAATCTTGTTTACTGGACTTGAACTTGGCTGTTTTACGGAGTTCGTCCATCTCATGTTGGGTCTTCCTCTTCTCCTACTGCCTTCAACTTTTCCCAGCATGGTTGTCTTTCCCAGTGCGTCAACAGAAAATTCCAGTATGGTGGAGGAGACATTGTGAGGCTATGAAAATGAGTGGACATATGGGATCTCATAATTGTTCCATTTCTCACCATTTACAGCTTGTTTTTGCTCAACTTAAGGAAAGATCATTTGTCTGTACCAGGGGTCATTTCCTGCAGGAGCGCACAGGAGCAGAGCTCCGGCAGTAAAGAGCTCAGGGGGCGGGCAAATGCAACAAGCCCCACCCCCTGCTCCCAGCAGCCCTCAGTCAGAGCAAGAAGCAGCCAGGTAAGTTGCAGAGCCCCCCCCCCCGCCCCAAACAGTCCAGTGGCACCTTTAAGACCAAGTTTTATTCAGGTACAAGCTCTCCCTCCTCTGTGAGGACAGATCTGCACGCCCCCCCCCCCCCGCAAATAGCTAGCAATCCAAAACAGTCCAGTGGAGCCTGAGCGGTGGGTGTTGCCTTCTGACACACTTCCGGTGATGTCAGGGGGTGTGGCATATGCAAACAGGTTATACTAATGAGTTATGTTATGAGCTCCTGCACCTCTTTTTCTACGAAATGACCCCTGGTCTGTACCAGTCATTATTGTGTGTATATTTGGACAGCGCACTGTGCATTGGCCAATACGCTTGGCCCATTTTAATCCTGTGTAATTTCTTCTCCTTATTCCAAGGTGCCATGTTGTCTTGAACCAGATATTCCAGACACAGCTGGTTACGATTTTGCTTTTTATACCTCTTAGGTCTTGGGTTTGCCTTTGTTGTCATTGCTTAGATCGGGTCCACAATCTCTTTGAAAAGCCCTCTTTGAGACGTTCCGCTTGTGAAATGTCAGACGAGGACACTCTTATCTGTTCAGCAACTTCAGACAAGTAGACAGCGGTGCAGGTCTTGCGAAGGTGGCTGGACTCTTTCACCTGGATGTCTGTTCTCGCCTTGTTCGTGTGACTGGTCTGGTTGTCAAAGGCTCACAGCTATATAGAGAGGACAGGGCTAAGACAAGCTCATTTGGCTACAGCTACCGTATGAGCGATGAGTATAACCCCTGGTAGACTGCTTTAGATGGGAACCTGCCACTGTTTCCTTGAACGTTTTATCCCTCCCCCTTCCTTGCTACAAACACATACCTCAGAGACACCGCCCCCCCCACTAAGGAACAGTGCCCCGAAGAGACATCCACTTCTTACGTAGAAGGTTAGCAATGTTCCCTCTAAGCTGTGGAGTCTTGTGAGCAAAAATTCTGCTTTGTGAGCTACCAGCATCAAAGTTGTGAGCGAGCGATTTGTCTGCTGCATAAATCAGTTTGCTTTGGAACCATCCTTCCTGAGCTAAGACCAAAATCTGTGAGCCAGAGGCTAAAAAAAATGCGAGCTAGCTCACACTAACTCAGCTTAGAGGGAACATTGGTTATGAGTGCCAGAAACAAAGAGAGGCTCGTACTTTCTTAACAGCAGAGTTCTACTTACTTCTGTATGGCGTTCAGAATGCCCCACATGTACTGGTCAACTTCGAGGCCTTCTAGCAGGGCTGTTTTACTGGAAGAAGGAGACGCACACAAATTATTATTGTTGTTGTCTTATAAGAACTACTGACAGGGCACTTTACATGGTGAAAGTAGGGCCCCTGCCCTGAGGAGTTTACAATTTGGTGATAGGGAGGTGAAAGGGGTCTCAAACTGAGCCATGCCATTTCACGTCACTACCGATCTTCTCCCGAGGGATTTCTACACGTTTCTAGAAGCGCAGAATTACACCAAGTCCATGTCCATGGCAATCATGGGGCTGAAATTGGAGAAATTCCGCACAGAGCAGCACCACAGCTGAATCTTCGCTTCAGAAAACCATTGGTTGAGGCAGGGTTGTCGGTCCCTTTATAACTCACTGTGCTAGCTGCAGCAATGACAGCTAGGATATGTACGGAAGTTTTATTTATTTATTCACTTGTTTCAATAAGTCAATTCATTTCACAGCAGATTCGGCAACAGGAACGATAGCGAAGACCACCTCTATTCCAATACTTTCACTTGAGACGTTTTCTAAATCACTCAATAAGGCTGGAATAGATTATTTATTTTATTTATTTATTACTTTCAGCTTCTACCCCGCTCGAACCCCTTAGGGGGTCTCTGAGCGGCTTACAGTTACTCTGTTATCCCTAACTATGGCCACATCTGAATTAATTAAGATTAAGGCGGCTTTTATTTATACATTTATTGGATTCATTTATTCCTCACCTTTCTCCCCCATGGGAACCCAACATGGCTTACAGCGCCCTCCTTTGTCCGTTCTATTCTCACAACAACCCTGTGGGGTAGGTTAGGCTGAGCAAGTGTGTGACTGGCCCAAGGTCACCCAGCAGGCTCCCATGGCCCGAGTAGGGATTTGAACCTGCATCTCCTAGAAGATCCTAGCCCAACACTCCAAACGTGACAAGCACACTGGCTCTCTTTTGGATATTATAATTTCTTTTTGGCCTCATCTGTATTTTGCAGCCATTTCCCACAGATTAAGACTCGCCAGAAAGAAAGGGAAAAAGAAAACCCCTCATCCATTTCAAGTCTTCTGAGCTTTAAAGTTCCTGAGATGTCTTTTTAAATGATGAAAGAGTACTTCACACCTTGACACCGTACTTGTCACCTTGACACAGAGAGCACTCCATCTTTCTGTGTCATACGTCTGAGAGTGCCAGTCACAGCTGCTGGCGAAACGTCAGGTCCTACAATGCCAAGACCACGGCCATACAGCCTGAAAAATCTACAACAAAAACTTCGACAACATATCTCCTGTTTTCATTATATTTTCACACAGTCTTTATCGGCTGCAAGGTTTCGTCGTTGTCCAAATAAAATGAATCTGCTAGTGGAAATTTTAAACTTTCAAGACACCCAGCGGCAGCCCCCCGGAAAACGGTCGCACTCACTTGCAGACGGGACACCGCCACGTCCCCCGTTCACAGTTCAGCTGCAGGTAGGATTCCAGATCAAAGCACTGCAGGCGGGGGGGGGGGGGGAAACCACAAACCACGTTAGCTAAAATGGTTAGAGACCACGGCAAAGAACGTGAAACAAGCAGATGATGGAAACTACCCCTCCCTTGCTGAATATATATATACAGGGGTCATTTCCTGCGGGAGCGCACAGGAGTGGAGCTCCGGCAGTAAAGAGCCCAGGGGGTGGGCACATGCAACAGGCCCCACCCCCTGCTCCTAGCAGCCCTCAGTCAGATTAAGAAGCAGCCAGGTAAGCTGCAGAGCCCCCCCCCGTCCAAAACAGTCCAGTGGAGCCTTTAAGACCAAGTTTTATTCAGGTACAAGCTCTCCCTCCTCTGCGAGGACAGATCTGCGCGTCCCCCCCCCCACAAATAGCTGGCAATCCAAAACAGTCCAGTGGAGCCTGAGCGGTGGGTGTTGCCTTCTGACACACTTCTGGTGATGTCAGGGGGTGTGGCATATGCAAATGAGTAATATTTTCCCTGAATGAATGTATAGAAATGTATGTGTCTGTTTCACTGAGTAATTGATACAGCAATTAATGGAGTCTGTTTAGTTCTTTAAACACATTGATCTTGGTTGCATCCTGTCATTTCACCCAACTGCCTAACGTTTTAATTGTTTTAGATGTTTTAATTGTTGTTTTTATGCCTGGTTTTAATTGCTTTAATGATGTTTCTTTCTTGTTTTGCTTTGGTTGGTTTAAGTAGTTTTAAAATGTAATTTTGTTATGTACGTTTTAAGTTTGTTAACCAGCTTGGTGGCCCCGGTGAAGGCAGAAAGACGGGATATAAATTCTGTAAAATAAAATGAATACATAAGTGTCTTCAGTACAGGAAGTCTTCTCCTGAAGGAAATCTTTCAGTACTGGAAGAAGGTTCCATGCTTAGCTGAGCATAGGGAAGGGCTACAGTTCTGGATTTTGAACCCAAGCCCCTGTCTGGATGTCCTAGATATAAAATTATCTATTCTAACCCCCCCTCCTTCCAATTTTGCTGACGAAAGGCACAGAAACTCAAAGGAGCAGTGCAGAGGAGGCTAAATTTGAAATAAACTGGAATACCACGTTCTACATCTTCTCAAGGGCTTCCGGCAGTTTCAGACACATCACAATGTATATGAAACCATGAAATGACTGGGCTCTAGTATACTGACTTTAAAGAATGCTAGTTTCGAATATCCTCGGAGGAGAGCTAATAGGCAATTTGTGTTTTTGCGAAGTGTTCCTAGATTACATGACAGCAGGATGTTTCTACTCTGTATGTCACCACCAGACAGATGGTAGCTCCACGGTAAGTTGAATGAGTTCAGACTCGAGACACTCATGCAGGGTTATTAACTTAGCCACTATGGCGGGTCAATCTCCTACCGCCACTTCCCAGCCCCTGCTCAAATGAGCTGCGGGGGGTGGGTGGGTGGGTGGGGGGGAGGTCATTGTTGTCCCTTCTGGCTGAAACCCGGAGGTGGTCTCACAGATGGCTCTAGGATTTCACCAATCAGTGAAATTCCAGGGCGACATGATTTCACTTCCTGGTTTCAGCCGGAAGCGACATCAATATTTTGATGATATTCTTTTTCTCTGTGTCCTGCCTCCGCCCCCCCCCAAGCCTCCCAGGGTTTCCAAGCAGAGCCTTGGAACCCAGAATTCATGATAGAAGAAGAAGAAGAGGAGGAGGAGGAGGAGGAGGAGGAGGAGGAGAAGGAGTAGATTTATACCCCGCCCTTCACTCCCCACAGGGATAGGTTCTCCCAGATTGGAGTCAGCGCACTTAACCACGACACCAAACTGGCTCTCAAGAAGAAGGAGGAGGAGGAGGAGGAGGAGGAGGAGGAGAAGGATTAGATTTATACCCCGCCCTTCACTACCCAAAGGTATCTCAGAGCGGCTGACAAACTCCTTTCCCTTCCCCTCCCCACAACAGACACCCTGGGAGGTAGGCGGGGCTGAGAGAATTCTGACAGAAACGGCTCTTTTTCAAGAACAGCTCTTATCAGAACTACGGCTTGCCCAAGGCCATCCAGCAGGTGCAAGTGGAGGAGTGGGGGATCAAACCCGGTTCTCCCAGATTAGAGTTCGCACATTTAACCACGACACCAAACTGGCTCTCAGACAAGAACCAGCTGCTGTTCAAAATTAAAACAATATGCCTATAGAAATGTAATAATAATGTCTTTCACCACATCAAACATGAAGCTGCTGAACTTTATGTGGTAGCTCAAATGGATGCATCACTCCTCTTAGCCCCCTAACTTATTTTGCCGTTCTGGGGGGAATGAAGGCGAAACACACACCTACAAAACTCACTGCATTCTTTTCCCAAGAGGGCAGCATTCACTCTGCAGAAACTCTCTGGGGGAATGTTGACAGGGCATGTAACAGACACGCAATTGTTGGCCTGTTTTGACTTGTGGACCCCTCCCTCCCCCAGACCGACTGCAGCCCGAAACTGAAGAGCTGACAAGCACTTTGCGGGACGCATTCAGTGTGGTAAGTTACCTATCCCGTGTGCAGGCCGGGACAAAAGGAGGCAATCACCTGTACATGTTTGCAGTCGTGGCCTCTTGCCGGTAGCTGGATCCGCCGGAATGTGATTGGACACTTCAGTGACACCTTGATTGCTGTCTGCTCCACACCATCCTCGCCATTGAGGGTTGCGTTGCCCGAGGAGGCTGCCACGCTGCTGAAATTCCTCTTGACTGTTTTGGAAAGACAGCACAGGTTTGAATGGCTAGAAGTTTGGAGGCCACGCGTGCAAGCAACTGACCTAGTTTCCAGGTACTTCATGGGCTACGTGACTACTTGCATGTGGGGCAGAGTCATCAGGTCTGGCTTTTGGCATGAAGGTGTGAAAGAATGTGGGTTTATGGCATGGCTATCGAGGCCATGTGGCTCACCATTTGGCTGGTAACAGGAAATAAGGCACAGCATGTTATCAGAAAGACATTACAGGAGAAGGCAGGAGGCTTTTAGAAATCAGTATTTTTATATACATCTGAATGACACTGCATGCGATATAAAGTTCCCAGAAGACGCCGGACAAAACAGAGAAGGGACGCAAACCAAGTGACAGAGAATATGAATTGAATGTCAGAGGACCCAGGTCCAGTCCCTGGCATCTTCACACGAGGCTGCTTTCTACTGAATCAGATCAGCAGTCTAGCAAGGTTGGTATTGTCTACTCAGACTGGCGGCAGCTCTCCAGGGCCCCAGACAGAGGCCTTTCGCATTCCCTACTGCCAGATCTTTTAAATGGAGATGCTGCCGGGGATTGAACCTGAGACTTGCTGCAAGCAAAGCAGAGGCTCTTCCACTTAGCCCACAGAGCCTTCCTTTATAGTCTTCCACTACAGTGACCAAATAAGGCTGGGAAAGTCTCTGCCTGGGACCGTGGGGAGCTAACGGTCTCATTGAGTGCTCTGGATCCTTTATGATAGGAGCACACCGGTGTGCGTGGAAGGCAACTTTCTGACGTCCTTCGTCCTATTGCACTCCTGAAATATTGCCCGGTGGGGAGGAGGGTTGATGGATCTCCCAGAACAGCACGGGGTGTGGAATGGAGGTCTGCAGGGGGAGAGGAAAAGAGGAAATGCTCCCCCCCCCAACCCACAAGCAGAAAAGGTAGGATTTGAGATGGGCACAAACGAGCCACGAACTGGTTTAGTTAGTGAACTAGCCTCCTGGTTCAGTTCATGGTCCTGCCATGAACCACGAACCGAACTGAACTGCATTTTCCTGGTTCGTGCCCATCCCTACTTAGGACCTAAGCCGTGATCAGGCAGCTCTGCTATGAGCATGGTCACAGAAATTAGATGTGATGCTCGACTCACTTTTGGTGATACAGTGCTCAGCTGGCAGGAGACGTTTCTTCAGCAAGCCCTGGAGGACAGAGCGGACTGACGGCCGGTGTACTAGCTGCAATACGAACAAGTGTGACTGGAACAGAAGAATAAAAGAAAAAGAAATCAGAACAATCCTACTCATCTGGACACATTTGCCATTGCACTAACGCGACGTTCTTGCCCTTTAGTAAAGGTAAAGGTCTCCCTTGCTCGAAAGCCAGTCGAGTCCGACACTAGGGTTGTGGTGCTCATCTCCGTTTCAAAGCTGAAGAGCCAGCGCTGTCCGGAGACGTTTCCGTGGTCATGTGGCCGGCATGACTAAACACCAAGGCGCACGGAACGCTGTTACCTTCTTCCCACCAAAGTGGTACCTATTTATCTACTTGCAATTTCTTGCTTTCGAGCCGCTAAGTTGGCAGGAGCTGGAACTAGAGATGGGAGCTCACTCCATCACGTGGCACACTCGGGTCTCGAAGTTCTGCAGGTGGAGGGATGTTGATGTCTAGTTCTAAGGGAACCGTGGGAGAGAGCTTGGTTCCCAGCTTCAGCGCAAACGGCCGGAGCGCCTTCTCCCATGCCGGGGAGTGTGGCTAATTGGCCAGGGCAGTGGGGTGTGTGTGTGCATACGAATACCCTATATCCTGTTATGCCCCAGGGGCAGCCGCCATTCTTAACAGTGCCTATGATAACGCATCTATAGCTCTTCAATAAAGTATTACCTTTCCTGATAAGCGTGTACTACGTTGTTGGCTGTGGGTTCTGACATACTGGGGATAGTCACCAGTCTGAGGCAGAATCATTTCCTTGTCCTATATAAACGATATCCTGATCAACGGAATAATGGTAATGGAGCCATTCCTGTCTCTACGTATGTGGGGCAACTATCACCTAACTCAGGACTTTGGGGAAATACTAGTTGAAATTATTACTGGTGCCTCCTCAATCGTATTACCTTTCCTGCCATTAAAGATGCTTTTGGGGGTATTGTGCCATGGAACAATCCCGAAGATAATTTTAGAAGAGGTAACGCACCTTTCTCCCCTGATTTGATTGGTGTAGGTCAACGGCTAGGTTATCATCAGTCTAGGCACAGTCATGTTCAGTCACTGATTTTATAAAGCTAGGATTTCACCAATCCAAATTTAGTTACCTGGGGGCTAAATCAGTTCCCTGGACAACTACAAAGAACTCTGGAGGATGCTGCCCCCGGAGGATTGGCTACATTAGGGGTGTGTTGCCTGATATGCAAAGGAGTTCCTGCTACAAAAAGAGCCCTGAAATGCATGTTTAAACATTTCCCTGGTAGTGGAAACTACAGGGCCGTGGCTGAAGTACAAGGAAACAGAACCCTTCAGAAAGATGGTGCAGACACTTTAGTGTCCAAGGCAAAAAAATTGCATATTTATTTATTTAAGACATTGATTAGCTGCCTTTCTTCCTTATGGAGCTCGCGTCGGCTTACAGTATACATAAAATATATAAAATAAAATACATACAAACCAAAAATTTAAAATTGCAATTTAGGACTTCTAGCAAACTTAACAAAGGTAAAGGTAAAGGTTTCCCTTGCTCGAAAGTCAGTCGAATCCGACTCTAGGGCTGCGGTGCTCATCTCCATTTCCAAGCCGAAGAGCCAGCGCTGTCCGAAGACGTTTCCGTGGTCATGTGGCCAACATGACTAAACGCCGAGGGGCACGGAACGCTGGTACCTTCCCACCGAAGCGGTACCTGTTTATCTACTTGCAATTTCTTGCTTCCTCTATGCAGTCCTAAATAAAACCACATTCAATGCCTCCTAAAGATTAAAAAATGAGGTGGCCAGGTGCCCTTCCCTGGGGAGATGGTTCCGTGATCGTGGGGCTGCCACTGAAAAGGCCCTCTCTCACGTCCCTGCCAAACGAGCTTCTTTGATGGGACAGTCTACAAGCATGGACGGCTTCAAAAGGGAATTAGATAAGCATATGGAGCAGAGGTCCATCAGTGCCTCTTAGCCACAAGGTATAGATAGGGGCTCTGGGGCAAGTGATGCTCTGTCTTCTTGGTGCTGGGGGGGGGGTCAACAGTGGGAGGGCTTCTAATGTCCTGGCCCCACTGGTGGACCTCCTGATGGCATCTGGTATTTCTGGCCACTGTGAGACACAGAGTGTTGGACTGGATGGGCCTTTGGCCTGATCCAACATTGGCTTCTCTTATGTTAAGAGCAGAGGTCCATCAGTGGCTATTAGCCACAAGGTATAGATGGGGCTCTGGGGCAAGTGATGCTCTGTCTTCTTGGTGCTGGGGGGGGGGTCAACAGTGGGAGGGCTTCTAATGTCCTGGCCCCACTGGTGGACCTCCTGATGGCATCTGGTATTTCTGGCCACTGTGAGACACAGAGTGTTGGACTGGATGGGCCTTTGGCCTGATCCAACATTGGCTTCTCTTATGTTAAGAGCAGAGGTCCATCAGTGGCTATTAGACACAAGG
>NW_015174848.1:83012-100052 GCF_001447785.1 Gekko japonicus
CCCGTGAAGACCGTCTACCCCTACACTAGCAGACCATCTTTTAAGAACTTCTAGATATATGACAGGCCACTAATTTAATCCTTCTGGGCTCTGACAATACCTCAGACTAGAAACTGAACTGGAGTTCATTGGCGTCTAAATTGTGCCTTCGATATAAAAACAGAGCTTTGAAAAGATCAACCAAGACGGGTGAAAAGTGCGGCGACGGTTCACCAGGATGCCTCCAAAATGCCAACGCTGTTCTCTTTTTAGTCAGCCAAGATTTCAAAGCAAACTGCTGAGGCAGGCCTAACATACTTACACAACAGCAAGCTGTGACGGTAATTTGAATTGTGTTTCTTCCCGGCTGGCAGACATGCTTGAGGTGCAGGGGTTTATGCGATGTCTTGTTGTCGCCTCGCTCGATGGTAAGTGGCGTTGCGTTGACGCTGACCTGGACCGACGCTGGCCAGTTGGTGTTCATCTGCCGGTCCTCGTGGTGGTAGCACTTGAACTGGAGTTCCAAGTCCGACCTGTCGAGCAAGCCACGTGTTTAGTCGGCATACAGGGACCTGCTTTGTCAAGCGCTGGGAGAAAACCCTGACCTGGATGGCGCAGGCTAGCCCGATCTTGTCCGATCTCGAAAGCTATGCAGGGTCAGCCCTGCTTAGCACTGGAGGGAAGACCACCAAGGAATATCAAGGCCTGCTGTGCAGAGCCAAGCAATGGCAAACCATCTCTGTTAGTCTCTCACTTTGAAAACCCTACGGGGTCGCCATAAATCAGCTGTGACTGGATGACACTTTAAAGGCAAAGGTTTCCCTTGCTCGAAAGCCAGTCGAGTCCGACTCTAGGGTTGCGGTGCTCATCTCCGTTTCAAAGCCGAAGAGCCAGCGCTGTCCAAAGACATTTCCGTGGTCATGTGGCCAGCATGACTAAACACCAAGGCGCACGGAACGCTGTTCCCTTCCCACCGAAGTGGTACCTATTTATCTACTTGCAATTTCTTGCTTTCGAACTGCTAGGTTGGCAGGAGCTGGAACTAGAGACGGGAGCTCACTCCGTCATGCGGCGCACTCGGGTCTCGAACTGCCAAACTACTGACCTTCCACAGCTTGCAGTTCGATGTAAAGTGTAAAGATGACACTTTACACACACACACACACACACACACACACACACACACACATGGGGAAACACCCATTTAAAAATTAGACTTCCTAACTGCAGAGGCATTTGTCCCTAACCCTCCTTCCCCTCCCTTTGTGCAGCACAATGTCTGTCTGTCTGACACACACAGATGTACAGTGCAAACCTTATCCGGAAAAGCCGCTCCTAAAAACAGCTACCGCCAAAGGAGGAAGCGAGCCGTTCCCACACAAACTAGAAACTGGAGAGGATAATGTCAGTCAATGATCGTTCTATGTGGTTTTTCGAACAGCTGCCCTCAAATCACTTTATGCAAAGGTTGGCCTCGCGTGTTGTGGAACGAGTCAGAAGAGAAGGATTATGGGTGCAGCCAGGAAGTGCCTCGCGGATTAGGGTTTATGCTTGAGACAGCAAAGTACAGGATTATGATGGAAAATAATAATAATAACCTAGCATTCTCATCCCGGTTCAGTGTCCCTGACATGATTCATATCAGTTTACCTGATATTGAGACAAATGAAAGGACAAAAGATGTGCTACAATAAAGGCAGAGGTGGGCCTCCAGGCTGCCTCTGACTGGCACTTCAGTTATTTGTTGTATGGTATTAGGATATCACAAAAAGTAAACTTATAATTCATGTAACAAGTTATCTCATATCCTTTTTTCTTCCATATACCCCCCTTCTGACTTTCCACAGTGCTCAAACTTCCAATTCTCTCTTAGCTCACCCCCTTTCCCAATTCTTTAATATTATATATTTATTACAGGTAAACGAATCTCTTTATCTCTAAATCTATATATGTTTAAACTTAATCTAAATAACCCTCCATCTTAATAATTGTCTAAGCAAAATAAATTGTTTTTAACATCCCAGTATTTCTCCATATAGTCTTTGAAGTCCTTCCAATCTGCCAAAAAGTCTTCTGATTCTTGATTATTAAGCTTTCTTGTCATTTTGTCCATTTCAACCATGGAAGTACAACTGTCTGAACACGCTCAGAGGCCTTCCCCAATGAACGGTTCTATTTTGACATCTGAACTTGGCAGGGCTCTTTTTGTAGGAAAAGCCCAGCAGGAACTCATTAGCATAACAGGCCACACCCAACATCAGAAACCTATTAGCATATTAGGCCACACCCCTGAAAGCACAGCTCATTAGCACATTAGGACGCAGCCCCACGCTACCAGAAGTGTGGTTATTCAGCCACACCCACCTTTTACTTCTTATTCTGTTTACCTTGTTTGTTGTCTAAACCCAGGGCTTTTTTTGTAGCAGGAACTCCTTTGCATGTTAGGCCACACACCCCTAATGTAGCCAATCCTAATGAGTTTCTGCCGTTGGGTGTGGCCTATTATGCTAATGAGTTCTTGCTGGGTGTGGCCAACTTGGGAGCCAGCCGGAACTCCGTTCCTGTGCATTCCTGCATTCCTGCCCAAAAATAGCCCTGGAACTCGGGCACTTTTTGCATTGAGATTAAAAAAGAAAAGGAAAATGCAGATTGCATGTCAGAGGGCCACACAGCACCAACCTGGATGGCCCATTACTGTTACCTTTGCTGATTTCGCCACACTTACCACCCCTCACACCTAATCCAATCAGGCCTGCTGTTGTCATTCACCTGCTGTTGTCATTAGGCACCTGAGATCATTCCACTCTCCCAGGTGTAAGGACGGAGGGACTCACATTCTAGCTGTACCTGAAGCAGTGAGCAGCGACTCACGAAAGCTCCTACACCCGGCCACAGATTTTGTTAGTCTTTCAGGTGTTCCTGGACTCTCGCTCTTTTCTACTGCTACAGACTAACACGGCCACCCATCTTGCTCTGTCTCCACGGAAGGCACCACATTGAGCTGTGCAGAATGCGAATTCCTCAACCTTGTGAAGTTATCTGAAGAAATGAGGAGTGACTCACAAAAGCTCACGTCCTGCCGCTCTGGCTCTTTTCTGCTGCTACAATCAAACACGGCTACCCCTCTTGTTCTCTCTGGATGGCTAGCCTAATCTGGTCAGATTTCGGAGCCCTGGTTAGTCCTTGGGTGGGAGACGACCAAGGAAGTCCAGGGTCATGACACAGAGGCAGGCCACGGCAAGCCACCTCTGAGCGTCTCTTGCCTTGGAAACCCTACTGGGTTGTCATAAGTCGGCTGTGACTCGACGGCAATTCCCACCACCGCCAATGGAAACACAGAAGGTTTGAGGCCATTTCGGGTGGCCTGCGTCCCACCTATTCTGCTCAGCAAAGTCTGAATAGCCACTTGGGACTGAGGAAAGGTCTAAACTTTGCTGAGTGGAGTGGAGGCAGGGGTCATTTCCTGCGGGAGCGCACAGGAGTGGAGCTCCGGCAGTAAAGAGCCCAGGGGGCGGGCACATGCAACAAGCCCCGCCCCCTGCTCCCAGCAGCCCTCAGTCAGAGCAAGAAGCAGCCAGGTAAGCTGCAGAGCTCCCCCCCAGCCCCCCGGCCCAAAACAGTCCAGTGGCACCTTTAAGAGCAAGTTTTATTCAGGTACAAGCTCTCCCTCCTCTGCGAGGACAGATCTGCACATCCCCCCCCCAATAGCTAGCAATCCAAAACAGTCCAGTGGAGCCTGAGCGGTGGGTGTTGCCTTCTGACACACGTCCGGTGATGTCAGGGTGTGTGTGGCATATTCAAATAAGTTATGCTAATGAGTAATGCTAATGAGCTCCTGCACCTCTTTTTCTACGAAATGACCCTTGAGTGGAGGGATACAAATCCATTTTCTTTGAACAGAAGTGGGTTCTGGAGCACGCAGAAAGACCCAAGCTCCCCGCTGGAAACTCTCGGAAACAGCTGAAGCTAGCCTGGTTGCTACAGGATGGGAATGGCATTGCCTCCCGGACAGCTTTTTCTCGCAGCAGAATGTATGGCTGTCAGCTATGCTGCCGTGATAGTTCAGGAGGCCATCGGCCTCCCTTGTCTGTGTACTAATTGCTGCTGCATCCCTTCTGTGCTTCATCTCTGCTGTAACGCTGTTATCTCTAAGATGTGCAGGTGGTGTAGTGTCTGGAGCTGAGGGGAAACCGTGGGAGCGCTATCGGTCCCCAGCTTCGACTCTAACGGCCTGGGGCTGCTTCTCCTGCGCGGGGGAATATGGCTAATTGGCCTATGGAAGGGGTGTGTGTGTGCATACGAATGCCCTATATCCCATTATGCTTGTAAAGGCGACGCCATTCTTAGCAGTGCTTCTGTTAATGCATCTATGGCTCTTCGATAAGCGTGTACTCCGTTGTTGGCTGTGGAACCTGACAATGGCTCCATAAACCCCAAGGAAAGCTCAGCAGGGGCGGCCCTGGTTAGCACTCGGAGGGGAGACCCACCAAGGAAGTCCAGGGTTGCTATGCAGAGGCAGGCAAAGGCAGACCACCTCTGAAGTCTCTTGCCTGGAGAGCCCCACCAGGGGTCACCATAAATCAGATGTGACTTGACCCCTTTCCAACACCAATCCCCAAGCCATCAGTGGCAAGAGAACAGCTAGCGTATTGATTAAAGCCCGCTGGGCTCAGAAGGGACTGCCCAGTGAAACACCGCATCTTCTGGCCTTGCCACCGCCCAGCCAGGCTCCACTGTGGGCAGGTGCCCATAACAGTGTGGTGTCACCGTGTGGGGAAACACAAGGGCTGGATGTTTCTGTGGAGGGGTATTTGTGGAGCACTCGGAACCTTTATGAGTGCCCAAAACAATTGGGTGGGCCTCCTCCGGGTAAAGAAAAAGGTAAGCTCTGCTGCTGAAGGTGTCTTGGCTAATCTTTCAAGACTCAGGAAGTTAAGGCCATGCAAGGCATGTGGGGTTCGGGAGCAAAGACGTCTCGTGAGTGTTTGGCAACGCTCCCTCTAAGCTGTGGAGTCTCGTGAGCAAAACTCCTACTTTGTGAGCCACTGGCATTAAAGCTGTGAGCGAGCGATTTGGCTGCTGCATAAGATAGCTTGCTCTGGACCCAGCCGTCCTGAGCTAAGACAAAATATGTGTGAGCTGGAGGCTAAAAAAACTGTGAGGTAGCTCACACTCATTCAGCTTAGAGGGAACACTGGTGCCTGGCCATGTGGTCCGGCACCCTATGGCATTATGCTTAAATGTAGCAGGTCGTGGGCCTGGAACTGACCCAGATTTGAAGGGAAATTCTTGAGGGCGCCTTATATCGTGAAGCGCCCAGAATTATTTATTTATTTATTTAGATTTATACCCCGCCCTCCCCGTAAGTGGGCTCAGGTCGGGTTCACAACAGTACAGCCACAAAACCATTAAAAGCAAGTCTAACAAATAAATCATTAAAACAGTTAAAAAGGCAGGAACGACACTGAACTCATAAGGTTCAACAGTCCGAAGTAGCCGGAAGCAACTAGGCCATAAACCAAAGAACAATAAAGATCCTATTCATATGGGCAGCATAAGATTCATTCAAAGACACGTCTCCCATTTTTTGGTTTTCTAAGCCTTTCCTGCTTTGTTTTTGTTTGGCCGCTTCGAAAAGCTGCAGGCATTAAGAAACAGCCCCATGCCCGAGTGCAGCTCTATAAATCTACAGAACAAGTCCGCGCAATCCCGGGAGTGATTACTTATTAATAAGGATCAGCAAATAACCAAACAGGCTCCCTCTGCTGTGTTTACGCCGAGATAATGAAAGGCAACTTAGCTATAAGGGTCTCAAATTTAGAGCATTAACTCTTGGATATGACCCGTGGAAAACTGCCGTCCGTTTCAAAATAAAGGAGACAAAGTGGCCGCGGTCGATTTGCCGATGCCCCCCAGCTGGTGCCACAACAATCGGGCAACTCCACAAAGCTCTGCCTGAAGACTGGTGCGGACTAAGAGCCGCTTGTCCATTGATTGTGCTTAAGGGCCCTAGGATCATACGAATCATGGTGAAGGTCAGTTCAGTAGTGATGTCCCCTTTAATCACAGCTAATGCAACTGTTGGACTATAAGGAAGGCCGAGCGCCGAAGGATACATTCTTTTGAACTATGGTGCTGGAGAAGACTCTTGAGAGTCCCTTGGAGTGCAAGAAGATCCAATCAGTCAATCCTAAAAGAAATCAACCCTGACTGTTCCCTGGAAGGCCAGATAATGAAACTGAAGCTCAAGTACTTTGGCCACCCAATGAGAAGGGAGCACTCACTGGAGAAGAAGACCCTGATGCTGGGAAAGATTGAAGGTCAAAGAAGATGGGGATGGTAAAGGATGAGATGGTTAGACAGTGTCATCGATACAACGGACATGAAATTGAGCAAACTTCAGAGGACGGCGGAAGACAGGAGGGCCTGGCATGATCTGGTCCATGGTGTCGCAAAGAGTCGGACTTGACTGTGCGACTGAACAACAAAAAATGCAACTGGATTAAAAACGGAAAGTTTTTGCAAGCAGGGAGAGATCCGGGCAGGAAGCATGTAGTTCCACAATTACGGTTGCCAGCCTATGCTTGCCAACAAGCCACGAGGGCACAACGTCATGGGCACTGCTATGTCACTTCTGGGGAAAACCAGGAAGCAGCAAGCCAAAATGGGGGAGCTGGAGTGCTTGGGGTTCAATGGCAATTTAGATACAGTAGGTCTCTCAGAAACCTGGTGGAATGGGGAAAATCTAAGGGATACAGTCATTCATGGGTATCAGCTCTATAGGCAGGACAGGAAGGGACGGGTTGGGGAAGGTGTTGTGCTGTACATCAAAGAGGGTATAGAATCAAATAAGTTAGAAAACATCAGGGGAATTACCTCTCCAATAAAAGTGATACTGGGCCCTAATGGTTACTTGAAGTGTACTTTGCCCACCTGAACAAACCCTTGAGGCGGATCTTGAGTTAGAAAAGGAAACAAGGGAGGTGACTAAAGCAGATAATGTCATTATACTGGGAGACTTCAACTACCCTCACATTGACTGGGTAAACATGTGTTCGAGTTATGCTGTAGAAATGAGATTCCTTGACATCATAAATGACTGTGCACTGGAACAGTTGGTCAGAGAGCTTACCCCTCTAGTGGACTTGGTTTTGAGCAGGTCTCAAGACCTCGTGAGAGATATAGAGGTTGTTACACAAATTGGGAACAGTGATCCCAATGCTTTAGGTGAGCATTCAGATCAATGGAAAGTTACCCCTAAAGTCCTAACCTATGTTCACATAGGTAACCCTAGGAAACGCCAGGAACTGTCTGGTTTTATCATATAGTTTCTGTCAATTCCTAGCGGTACCCTACGTCACTTCTGGATTTTTACCAGAAGTGATGTAACCAGAGGTCATTTTGGGGGGGGAATGCGGGGGATCGCAGTTCCCCCAGGTGAGGTATGGGGGCGGGGCACATGATGAAGCCCCGCCCCCTGCTTCCGGCCGCCCCGCTTCCGACCCTCATTCAGCCAGGAGGAGGCAGGAGAAGAGGGAGGGGAAGTTGCTTCCTCCCTGCCTCTCCCCCCCCCTGCCTGCCTGGGGCCAGGGAGGGCCTTCGCGGGGCTTCCTTGCACTCCCGCCAGCCTTGCAGGTCCACCGCCGGGCCCCTCATGGGGCTCAGCAGTGGAGCTGCAAGGCCGGCGGCCGGGACCGTTGGGGGCGGGGGGTGTGGCCTTATGACACACTTCTGGTGATGTCAGGGTGTGTGGCATATGCTGAGTTATGCTAATGAGTTCCCCTAGCTCTTTTTCTATGTAACGACCCCTGGATGTAACTCAACAGCCGGTGTCCGCTTCCCCATCCACAATCCTCCCACTACTTGCTAGCAGCATTTCCTGGGAACCCTATGTGCCCATGTGCAGGGATCTGTGAACCCTAATTGGGCCCCCCAGTGCACATAACATGCATCCCCAGTGCACATGACATAACAATAAGGATACAGATTGCTTGTCTGTACTCTAAGGAGAATGCATGGATGTCCTCACAGCAATCTTGACTGCTGCTTAAAGTGTGGAGCCCCTTTCACCTGCTCCCCACCCTAGCATTCAGATTCCAGGGCCGTCACCTTCGTCATTGAGCTTCTGCTATGGTGACTGTTTGCTAACACTGTTTTATCACTCACCTGTTTGGACAGCAGATTATAGGACAAGAAAGATTACAGCATCCGTCGCTGAAGCCATCTGAAGCCAGAGCCATCCTTCAGATGAAACTTAATTTGCAAAACCTTCCTTGCTCTTTTGTTCCTCTTATGGTTACTCGAAGGATTGTGAAACCAGAGAGAGGATTTGCATCAAACAGCACACTGTCATGCATTATGCTTCAGAAGGGGTGTGTGTGTGTCTGTGCACCTTTCTGGACTCTGAATCTAACACTACATTTATTTATTTATTCCAGTTTATACCCCGCCCTCCCCACCGAGGCGGGCTCAGGGCGGCTTACATAGAATTTCATATAAAATACACTTAAAACCTATCAAAGGCATATAAACATAAAATAACAGTTATTAAAATACTCCTAAAACACTGGAACATGATCTGATAAAAGCAAGAGCAAAGTTATTTATGATACAGCTTAGGTGACCATACGTTCCAATGGCATTCATGCCAGCTCAGTTCACTCAACTGCCTGTGCGGCACGCACAGGCTGGAGATGAAAGATGGTGAAGCCAGGGCACAGGGACACTCCTCGGTGTGTCATGCGGCTTCTTCATCAAAAGCCTGGCGGAAGAGCTCCGTCTTGCAGGCTCTGCAGAACTGTAAAAGGTCCCTTGGGGCCCTGGTCTCTTCCGGGAGCTCATTCCACCGGTATGGCGATGCCACCGAGAAAGCTCTGGCCCTGGTTGTAGCCAGCCTGGCATCCTTGGGGCCTGGGAGGGCCAACCAATTCTGCGTCCCTGAATGCAGTGCTATCCAGGAAACACGTGGGGAAAGGCAATCCCTTAGGTATGCCGGATACTGACCATATAGGGCTTTAAATGTTGAAACCAGCACCTTGAAATGAACCTGGTATGCTAATCGGCAGCCAGTGCAGTGCTTTCAGTACATGCTGGATGTGCTCCTGCATAGGGATACCCATCGACAGCCTGGCTGCAGTGTTCTGCACTAGCTGCACCTTCCAGATTTGAGACAAGGGCAGCCCCAAGTAGAGAGCGTTACAGTAGTCCAATCTCAAGGTGACCATCACGTCGATCACTGTTGCCAAATTGTTGTGTTCAAGGAAGGGAACCAACTGCCTAATCAGCCGAAAAGGATAGAAGGCCGACTCGGCAGTGGCTGCTACCTGAGCCTCCATTGTTAAGGAGGCATCCAAGAGGACTCCCGAACTCCTAACCTCTGGCGCTGGCACCAATTGGTCAGGAGCGGGATCTCTACCTCCGGGCCGCCTGGACTCAGACACAGGACCTCCACCTTCATCATATTCAATTACAATTGGCTCAGTCTAATCAGTCAATCCTCAAAGAAATCAACCCTGACTGTTCCCTGGAAGGCCAGATAACGAAACTGAAGCTCAAAGACTTTGGCCACCCAATGAGGAGGGAGCACTCACTGGAGAAGAAGACCCCGATGCTGGGAAAGACTGAAGGTCAAAGAAGACAGGGACGGCAAAGGATGAGATGGTTAGACAGTGTCATAGATGCAACGAGTATGAAGTTGAGCAAACTTCAGAGGACGGCGGAAGACAGGAGGGCCTGGCGTGATCTGGTCCGTGGGGTTGCGAAGAGTCGGACTCGACTGAGCGACTGAACAACAACAAACTGTCTAAGCCAACCAGTCACAGCTTGCAACGGTAAATGTGCTTCTTACACAGGGCTTTTTTTTTTTTAGGTACTGGAACTCTCAAGAAGGAAATGAAGTTTTCAATCTATACACTGAAAACTCATGGATTTAAAAATAATAATAAAAAACTGTTGAAGAGGTTCAGAAGAAAACAACAACTACCTTGCTCTTACATGTCCCAAGGTTAAACACACGATTGCCTTCCACCTTCCCTGTATTTTGCCCTCCATTCCCCCCCCTCAAAACCAGGAGATCCCCCCCCCGCCATGGCACTCCGAGAAACCTACCTCCACATTAGCGTCTGGTGGACGGTGGGCCGTAGGTGAAAGACGTGGTTGCTGACTGCCAGGTTGTGTTCCAGCCGGAAGGGCTCTAAGACGACCCCGTCTCTCACGGGGAACGTCAGGCGCAGCTCATCGTTGTGGTTGGCTGGGATCGAAGAGGGAGAGAAAGCGTGAACTTTCCCTTTAGCATCTGCAGTGTGATGACAACGCACAGATTTATACTGGACAACGGTCACGTGGTTCACGGGGTGTTTGGCTGGGCTGATTTCACGTCCTGTTCTAGCATCACATTTCCCTGTGGATCTCCGGCTCGCAGACATACTCTCCCTGCCCCTTTCTCGTTCTGCTCATTGCACCTTTAACGCAACATGAACTGGGAAGTCCTGTGGTTATCTGAACGCTGCTGTGGAAAGGAAGGGCACGGGACTGTTCACGTCACACACAGGGATGGAGGCAGGGGGGTATCATTCTAACAAGCCTTTAGCGACCTTCATCCCAAGCAAGGTAGGTAACTTCTCAGCCATAGGCCTTATGTGCAATGCATTTGAGTTGTGGTTACAACCAGGAACATCTACTTTTATTTAAATAAATAAAATGAGCTTTTGAACCCAAACAGGGTGCATTCAGACCAACCTTTGGTTATTTGTGGCCCCTTGGTTTATCTGCGGTGCTTATTCATCCCCTGGGTCCTCTGGTCCCATGCTGAGAATGATTCAACATTCCTGGTTTCGGAAGCCTTTGATCCAAATCCAGTTCTTTTGACGTCTAAACACAGGGGGCAGTGGCGGGAAGTTCTCTCAAGATGCAGCCGACTTACGGGGGCCCCAAGGGGGTTTTGAGGCAAGGGACGTTCAAAGATTGTTTGCCACTGCCCGCCTCGATGTCGCAACCCGGGAATTCCGTGGTGGTCTCCCATTCAAGTACCAATCGGGGCTGACTGCTTAGCTTCCAAGATCTGACAAGATCGGGCTTTCCTGGGCTATCTAGGTCAGGGCCTAAATGCAGAAACCTGTGGCAAATTGGAGTTTGCCTCTTCCAAGGGTTGCGAGACCTCCCCGTTGCCGATCAGCTGGCCGGCAGGGGGGAACTTACCCTGCAAAAGAGGGAGATCGAACCAACGTGCAGTAATCTGTCTATGTCACTTCCCATGTGACCCGGAAGTGATGTCATCACAACTGGAATGTTGGGGGTAACACTGTGGTATCTGGGCCAACATTCTATGGTAGAAGCCAAATTTACCATAGAGTTTTTTTGCCCAAATACCAGACTTCCGGGTCATGCGAGCAGTGACACAGACACGTCGCTGTACACTGGGTGGGCCTCCCTGCTGCTCCTGCTGAGTCTCCCCTCCCCTGCCAATTGCCTGGTAACCCCGCTTCTTCCACACCCGTTGAGAATCCTAGTTTGTAGGCAAGAAACAAACTTCAGCTTGCCGGGTCCTTGCATCCAGGCCTTAAGGCCAAATGGAGCTTTATGGAAAGCTTCCGAAACCAGGAAACTTGAAATGACGTTCTGCACACCGAGGGAGGAAGCAGAGGGCACGCAAGCACAGCAAACAAGGCATGTGCAGGCTCAGAGGTCATTTCGGGGGGGATCGCAGTTCCCCCGGGTGAGGTACGGGGGGCGGGGCACATGACGAAGCCCCGCCCCCCGCTTCCGGCCCTCATTCAGCCAGGAGGAGGCAGGAGAAGAGGGAGGGTAAGTTGCTTCCTCCCTGCCTCTCCCCACCCCTGCCTGCCTGGGGCCAGGGAGGGCCTTCGTGGGGCTTCCTCGCACTCCTGCCGGCCTTGCAGGTCCACCACCGGGCCCCTCATGGGGCTCGGCAGTGGAGCTGATAGGCCGGCGGCGGCGGCTGGGACCGTTGGGGGCGGGGTGTGTGGCCTTATGACACACTTCCGGTGATGTCAGGGGGTGTGGCCTTATGACACACTTCCGGTGATGTCAGGAAGTGTGGCATATGCTAATGAGTTATGCTAATGAGTTCCCCTAGCTCTTTTTCTACGAAACGACCCCTGTCAGGCTCATCACAAACAGAGGGTTGCCACGATTTCTGAATGTGGCGAGGGTCAGAGAAAGATGACTGAATGCAGTGACACTTTTTAAATGAAGTTTATCACTGCGGAACAAGATGTCTGCCCCTGTGCCTAGTTTACTCGTGGCAGATGAATAAGCTCCGGTCTGATAGTTGCTACCACACACCACCACGCAGAAGCAATTCTACCCAGCATGCTGTTGCTGTGAGTGTGAATGAGACATGTAAATCTCTAGAAACGGAGCTTCCCATGGGCTGTGAGGCTACTGGTTCTCCTAACCACTCGGGAGGGGCGGCCAGACCCAATTTTCTCCACACCGTTTTGTGGAAGGTGTGTGGAATACTGCTGGGCCCTCATGGCAAACTGCTATACGTGGAAATGACTTCCACAGGGTGGCGTTTAGCTGTTGGGTCTACTGGGGAGTGAATCGACTGAGATAACTTTTGAAAGAGCTAAAAACAGTAAGCGAAGACGACCGCATCCAGAGAACAACCACAGGTCTTGTCTTTATTCCTCATCTCTGTCAAATACCTATAGTCCCAATGCACACTGTACTGTGGAGTGCCGTTCCTAATAACAAATGGATATTTCCCCCCCACATCCTTTAGATACAATGGGGGGGGGAAAGCCTATCCTTGCTGTTTATTAAAAGGGCACCCTGGTCCAAATGCAATCTTGAAATTTATCCTTTCCCTGGTCATTCAGCCTCTGGCAGAATATACAGTCCTCCTTCAATGCACCACGAAGGGCAAACCAGCCTTTCTACACCCTCCGAAAAGGGGGCGGCTGCCCCAAAAGCCCATATAAATTGAGGATTAGAAAAGATAATCACTCTGAGATTAGAAAAGATAATCACTCGACATCACTCTGATTTGTGCCTGAAAAAATGTTGAAATAACTTGGGGATGCTCTGGGAACTTCTTTAAACAGTTAAAGGGATGGTTAAACGATAATTAATCTAGCATAATTGACTAAGTTCATTGTATTATTAGTAGTATTTTGAAAATAGCATGGTGATAAGCTGCTGTATTGATCTCCTACCCTTGGGTTTTTAGTTAGTTGTGGGTCTTTTTTCTTTCTCCCACTAGATGTAGTTCCCTTCCCCATATTTTCTGTTGTAGTTTTGTAGTCTTTAAAATCCCCCAATAAAAACCTCCCCCCAGGGGGATGCAAAAAAAGGGCAAAAGCATTTCTACCCTCACCAGGGATCTACACCCAGTCCCTTAATCCCCGTTAAGCGTAGCTGTACGATATCTGTGTCTTTTTGGATGCATGTGATTCGCATTCACACCTTACATCGGGGTCCCCCCACACGGTGCCCATCAACACCTTCCCTGGTGCCTGCCGAGTGCTTTTAGAAAGAAGGCGTGGCTGGGTGGGGTTTTAGCCGAGCGGGGCTTCGGATTGGCTATGCAGATTGAAAAGCATTCCATTAAACAGAGCTTCTGCTTCAGATGTTGAACTGTCGCCATCAGAGTTATATCAAATCTCGCTCCCTGATATTTTGTGGTCTTGGCCCCACCTCCTGCAGTGGCCATTTTGTGACTGGCCCCACCTCCTGTGTCAGAATCCCGAAGGTGCCCCACAGGCCCCAAAAGGCTGGGGATCCCGGCCTGACATTTTTACAGGAACACCAAAATACCTTAGATGCACCCCTACAGCAGGGCTGCCAGGTCTCACCTTTTGTCTGGCGAGGCGCTCCTGGCGCCTCACCGGGATTCTTCGGCCACGCGCGCAAAGTGCACATGGCGCAATGGTGCCGCTGGTAGTGGCATCACCATGCTAGGGCGTGGCATGGCGACGCTCTGGTGTTTGGGGCAAAAACTCTATGGTAACCATAGAGCCCCCCTCGAATCCTAGAGTGTCGCTGCACGATGGCTCCATCGTGATGCCGTCACTACTGGTGACATCACTGCATCGGGCAGCATCCCCGTGGGACAGTGCTGTTCAGGGGAGGGGCCCCCCTCGCTGGCCAGCTGGCTGCTGGTGGGCTGCCCCCCCCAAAATCAGGGGGATCCGCTGGCCCCACCGGGGGGGATTGGTGACCCTACCCTAGAGATGTAATGCATGAAGACTCCAAGGCACGTAAATAAATATATAAAAATACTAATACTCTGTTCTCTGTACACACGTGGGGCCATGGGTGCATAAAACTAATCTACCGGAAATAATGGCATCAGGGAATATTTTCTGCTCTTCTGTAAATTGTAGAACTTGTTGTTGATCAGCGCCAGGGCTGGTGTTGTTGTTGTTGTTGTTGGTGGGGCATTGGGCCTGAGTCTCCTTTGTTAACTCCTTGAACTTTGGTTAGATTCACACCTCCTTTTTATGTGCACTGTGTGTTGCTGTATTTTGTTTTTAATTACCACTAGGGGCCTCAAAAGCTAGAAGAGGGCCTAGGTCTGTCTGGAAGAGACAAATCGGCATTCATAAACATCACGGATTAGAACACACACGGCACAAACTGCTGCTCCCCCCCCCCGGAAAATGCAACAGCCAAATATAATGTGAGGCTAAGTGGAGTGAAAAGCAGCCCCCCATTTGCTTCCAGAACACCTCTGAATATGGATTCAGGTGGCCACCAGTGCTCCCTCTAAGCTGAGTTAGCGTGAGCTGGCTCACGGTTTTTTAGCCTCCGGCTCACACATTTTTGCCTTCGCTCAGGAAGGAGGGCTCCGGAGCAGACTAATTTATGCAGTAGCCGAATCGCTCGCTCACCACTTTAATGCCAGGAGCTCACAAAGTAGAAGTTTTACTCACAAGACTCCACAGCTTGGAGGGAGCATTGGCGGGCCGCCCTGTTGGTCTGAAGCCACGGAACAAAGTTTGAGTCCAGTCGGGCACCTTTCAGACCAACAAAGGTTAATTCCAGGAACAAGCTCGGGTTGCCAAGTGTATCTTCGCTGGGAGCAGGGGGCTCCTGGCCGGCGTCTTGTGCGCATGCGCGTGCGCACCGCACGCACATCACCCGGAAGTGACGGGAGGATGCCAGGCACGCTGGGAGCGGGGCCACAGCCATACAAGGGAAAACCATAGAGTTTTCCCTTGTATGGCCGTGGCCCCGCCCCCAGCGTGCCTGGCATGCCCGCATCACTTCCGGGTGACGCGCATGTTGGGGTGGAGTTCCCCCCGGGGCCCGATCTGGCACCGCCGGGGAACGGGCCTCTGGGGCGGGGGTTTCCCCGCCCCCCAGGGGGACTTGAGATCCCTAGCATGCACACGAAAGCTTAGGCCCAGAATTAAACTTTGTTGGTCTTAAAGGTGCCCACTGGACTCAAACTTTGTTTTACTTCTGAATCTGGTTTGCATGGAGCTTTCCTCTTCACAGGCAGAAGTGAACAGGGTCACCACAATTATTTGGATGTGTGATCTCTCAGGGCCAGGGACGCTCCTGCATCCAAATGACAGTGAGACCCCCACAGCATGATTATTTACTTCCCTGGAGAGTGAAGAGCAGACAGGGCAAGAGGGAAAAGGGGAGAGAAGGAGCCAGCAGGTCTTTCTGGGGAGAAAAATAACACCTGGAGCGGCCCCAGTGTTTCATCCGATGAAAGCAAACACGGGATTATATTTAGGGAACGAGAAGGAATTTAAGACTGAAAATTTGCCATCTTGCCAATGAAGGATGCTTGGGGCTATTTTTAAAAGATGTTTATATTGATGCACTTCCTAAATTCTAATTGCTCCTACCCAGCTAAGCCTCACTGCTTTCGATGAGGCTTCTTATCCAGCTAAGTATGACCGCGGTGTTTCTCTGCTTTCCCAGTTCTGCAAAAATGTCACAGACTTGCCTGGTCACTCCAGGCATCAATTGGCAATCAGCACTTCTGTCAAGAATGTAGCAATCAGGCTGCTATTTAAAAAAGTGTCATTTCCACGACTGTACAATTTGGCGAGGAGGAAAAAGCGAGGTCAGTAAAGGACGTCAGGGACGCTTCCTTGGTTACTCACTTGGGGGTGGCGGTAAAGCGTTGATATTTGGCTTAATGTCAGGCGGGAACGGCGGTTTGACGTCCTGATTAGGGGACAGGTACGGAGGAATACTGCTCCCTGGAGTCATGGGTGGCGTGGGGTTTCCTGGGACAGGCGAGTGGGGGTAATTTGCCACGGGAACAGGCCTTGACGGCTGCAAAAGAGTAATTACAATTCAGAAGACAAGAGAGAAAAACAGTTACTGCAATGTCCTGCCACAGTAGAAGAGGAGGAGATTGGATTTAGACAACACCCTTCAGTACCCGAAGGAGTCTCAGAGTGGCTTACAATCCCTTTCCTTCCCCCTCCCCACAACAGACACCCTGTGAGGCAGGCAGGCCGGAGAGAACTTTCTCGAGAACTGCCCTTGAGAGAACAGCTCTGAAAGAACTTGTGACTGACCCAAGATCACACCAGCAGCTGCAGGTGGAGAAGTGGGGGAATCACACCCGGCTCTCCCAGATTAGAGTCCGCGCTCTTAACCATGACACCAAACTGGCTCTGTAGAATACGGGCTAAACCCCCAACATATTGGCTAATATGTAAAAAGATATATATTTGCACTAGACCACTGAGGAAGGCCTGTGAAGGCTGAAATGTGTTAGGTCTATTTTATCAGCCTTTGTATTTTTATATTTGTATATGAGGTATGAATGGGCCCTTATTTGTTATTTTAATTTGTGTTTAATAAATACATGTATATTTTTGTATGCTTCATAATTAGATTTTTAGAATTGGCCCTCACGGGAACAATGCCGACGAGACATGGCATCCCGGTGGCGGAATGTGCGCATGCGCAGTAGGCAGTGTTCCCTCTAAGCTGAGTTAGTGTGAGCTGGCTCACAGTTTTTTAGCCTCCGGCTCACACATTTTTGTCTCAGCTCAGGAAGAATGGCTCCAGAACACACTAATTTATGTAGCAGCCAAATCACCTGCTCACGACTTTAATGCC
>NW_015174848.1:100108-109201 GCF_001447785.1 Gekko japonicus
GCATGCGCAGTAGGTGCTCTTTTAGCCCTGAGTACTAGCGGGAGCCGGGACACAATCAGGGCGCGCTAATTGCCGACAGCCTTACGGGCTATTTAGCTCTCGCACGCGCACTGACTAGTTGTGCTAGCAACTAGTCATTCTGGACGAAGCTCTGCACCTCACCACTCGTGTTCCTGTTCCGACTCCTCGTTTTTGACTTCTCGGCTCCTGACCTTGGCTCGTACGACTACGCTCCTGACCAGTGTTCCCTCTAAGCTGAGTTAGTGTGAGCTAGCTCACAGTTTTTTAGCCTCCGGCTCACACAGTTTTGTCTTAGCTCAGGGAGGAGGGCTCCAGAGCAAACTAATTTCTGCAGTAGCCAAATCGCTCGCTCACAACTTTAATGCCAGTGGCTCACAAAGTAAGAATTTTTGCTCACAGGACTCCACAGCTTAGAGGGAACATTGCTCCTGACCTGTACCTCGGACCTTCGACTCCCTGGCTTCTGACGTCTTTGGACTCTGGCTTTAACGACGACTCCGACAGTTGGTGATTTTGGACTTGGTCTCTCGGTGTTTCTGCTTGCCCGGTTTTGACTTTGGACTGCCTTTGACCTATCTTGCTCTCGCCTGGCCTGGTACCGTGTTTGTGACAGCGGGATTTTGGGAGAAGAAGGACCTCAGCAAGGTAGAAGGCCATATCAGCCATTGTCTCCAGGGGAACCGATATCTGTAGTCTGGAGGTCAATTGTAATCCTGGGAGATGTCCAGGCCTCACCTGTAGGTGGGGAACCCTGCTGGAATTCTATGATACGAGAATTCTACAAGTACCTTTCGAGCAAGCATTAAAACTGCTTGGAATGTTATTGCAAATCAACCGATCGCATTTTCTACAAATTGTTTAGGAAACAGGATGGGAGAGAAACAAAGCCAGTTTGACTGCAGAACAACACAGCCAACGGATCGCATCCATTCACACGGTGGCACAACACTTCATCTACCTACAGCTCAACCTTACATAGTTGGTGCACTGTGGGTTTGGTACGACTCTCTTGGCATTGTTATATGCCTTGAAAATATTACTGAGTTGCAACTGTATGGCTTTCAGTGCATTTACTGGCCACACAATGGGCAACATACCGTTAACACTGAAACAATAATTCCTTCTGCATTTAATGGCCACATAATGGGCAACATACCGTTAACACTGAAACAATAATTCCTTCTGCAAACTGCATCAGAGCCATCTGTTGGGAGTGTGATTTACTACACGTTCTCTTTCGGTTAAACTTTAATGGATCCATCACACATGTTTAAAGTCCTCAGAATGGAGGGTCCATACTTAGATGTAATTAATTACCCTGGCCTTGAGAGATGGCCACCAACAAAAGATGCCGCTCACCTTATAATACTGTCCCATGTTGACCGTCGGAGGAGGATATTGCCCTGTGTTTTGCTGGCTTGGCATCCTTTGTCCCGGGTAGTTGGGTGACGTGAGGGGTCTTGGAGGGTTGGGAGCTGGATACTGACCAGGTTGGGATGGAAACTGGCTATTTGGTCCATATTGCTGGTTTCCATAATTTGGCTGTATGTAAATGAAATAATAATAAAAAAATAGATTTTAAAATATTGCCACTCATTGAATGCAACAGATCTTTGCACAGCACAAGAGACATATTTACAAACGCAGGACCTAGAGGGCAGTTAAAGGCAAATGGAAGTTCCATACATGTCAATGCAACATATTAGAAAACATCCTTAGATCTCACCTGTGATAACTTTGGGGGTGGATCTTTACCCTAACCATATCCTACTACCTCTCTAGCTAAAGTCTGAAGCCTTTCTCCAGCCTAAGGAAGACTTCCGTCAACTTGTGGCCAATGTTCCCTCTAAGCTGTGGAGTCTTGTGAGCAAAAATGCTACTTTGTGAGCTACCGACATTAAAGTTGTGAGCGAGCGATTTGGTTGCTGCATAGATTAGTTGGCTCTGGAGCCCCATCCTTCCTGAGCGAAGGCAAAAATCTGTGAGCCGGAGGCTAAAAAACTGTGAGCTAGCTCACACTAACTCAGCTTAGAGGGAACAGAGCTTGTGGCTGTTCCACTGGAGAAAATCTCCTTGAAGGAGGAGTCCAGTGGCACCATTAAGACCAATAACATTTCACTCAAGGTGTAAGTTTCCGTGGGTAAGCACACGTCTTCAGATACTTCTTCAGTATCTGAAGAAATATCCTTGCACACAAAAGCTTACACCTTGAATAAGAAATACGCAAGCATAACCTACTCAGCACTGGACTAAAACCTTGCTCTGCTGCTTCAGATCAGCATGGCGACCCGCCTAAATATATTCCTGGAGGATGGTTGGATTTACTATCAGGATTTAAACGTCCTTAACTCCGACCGTAATGTTCCCATTAGAAATACGCAAGCATAACCTACTCAGCATCCTTGAAGGAGGAGTCCAGTGGCACCATTAAGACCAATAACATTTTACTCAAGGTGTACGTTTCCGTGTGTAAGCACACTTCTTCAGATACTTCTTCAGTATCTGAAGAAATATCCTTGCACACAAAAGCTTACACCTTGAATAAGAAATACGCAAGCATAACCTACTCAGCATTCATTACACACTTTCAAATGCTGCATGAACAGTGACTTCCATTGTAATACCCATGTGCCTCTTAACAACAGATCACATTCTGTAGACCTAAAGCACGGCGGTATTCACTATTATGCGTACAGTGCCATCTTCAGAATCCTACTCACACTGACTCGAGGGGGGGGGCCTCACTCCCAGGACCACTGTTCTTAGGACAGCGCTGTTAATAATCTACAAAATCGAGTTCAAGCTAAAAATGTGAGTCGCTATCTAGTGTCGCCTGGGTGCCAATCCAAATTCCTTGGATTTCCTTCCTTGGAAATTTCTTGCAGTTCATAACATCTTGGAAGTTTAGGCTCCTCCTCTCCTAACCACTGAAGGGATGACTAACTTTGACCAAGGACGTTTTGTGGTGGGATGGGTCAAGAATGAACACACATGAAGCTGCCTTCTACTGAACCAGACCCTTGGTCCATCAAAGTCAGTACGGTCTACTCAGGGTGGTAGCAGCTCTCCAGGGTCTCGGGAGGAGGTCTTTCACATCTGATCTTTAATTAGAGATGCCTGGGATTGAACCTGGGACCTTCTGCCTGCAAAGTAGGTGCTCTGCCACTGAGCCACAGGAGGTTGTCACATGCCCACTTTACAAAAGTCTATGATTATTCTTGTTTGCAGAAGAACCAGAAGGGAACAACCAGTAGGTGGTGGCAGCTACAAGCATGAACGGCTTCAAGGGGGAATTAGATAAGCATATGGAGCAGAGGTCCATCAGTTGCTATTAGCCACAAGGTATAGATAGGGGCTCTGGGGCATGTGATGCTCTGTCACCTTGGTGCTTGGGGGGGCAACAGTGGGAGGGCTTCTAATGTCCTGGCCCCACTGGTGGACCTCCTGATGGCACTGGTATTTCTGGCCACCGTGTGATACAGAGTGTTGGACTGGATGGGCCTTTGGCCTGATCCAACATTGGCATCTCTTATGTTCTTATGTTATGTTCTTATGATTCTGCGGCTACTCACCTCTCCCGGATACGGTCTCTTCATGCCCTGCATGGGTAAAGACTGGGGGCGTGGGCCAGGGTAGGCTTGCTGTGGCATCCTTTGCCCATGGTTGAAGGGACTCATTCCAGGTGGCCTGGGCTGGTTCATGCCCATAGGGGGCCCGCTCATATTGGAAGGCGTCATGCCCGCTCCCATGGTGGCTGGGTTCATGCTGCCCGGCATGGAAGCCGGCCCACGAGGGCCAGGCTGGTTCATGAACTGGCTGTTGTACGCTTGAGTTGGACCCATCTGGAAAGAGGAACAGACCTTCAACAGAAGAAGAAAAAAAAGAATAAAATGGCGACATGCATTTAAATGGGATGGGGGACCACGTTGACGGTGGGGGCGGGGTTCAGAGACACATCCCGTTTTCAAGAAAGAGCCTCGAAACATCTGTGGAGCAGATTGTGCCTGATCACCAGTGTTCCCTCTAAGATGAGTTAGTGTGAGCCAGCTCACAGTTTTTCAGCCTCCAGCTCACAGATTTTTGTCTCAGCTCAGGAAGGAGGGCTCCAGAGCAAACTAATTGATGCAGGAGCCAAATCTCTCGCTCACCACTTTAATGCCAGTAGTCCACAAAGTAGAATTTTTGCTCACCCGACCCCACAGCTTACAGGGAACATTGCTGATCACCCTCCCCATGTTGAGTCAATGCGTGTAACGCAGGGTACATTCAGGCGGGTAGCCATGTTGGTCTGAAGCAGGAGAACGAAGTTTGAGTCCAGCTTTCGTGAGAAGGGAGAAGGGACATGGAGACATTGAAGGAGGAAGTGACTCGAAAAAGCACCCCTCCAGCTAAATGCAGCAGCGGCAGCCAGATGTTCTGTTGCTCTGTGCTTCTGTCTCTCTGTGCCAGAGGCCAAGGGGGGGTGGCACTACTAAACATCTGGGAATTTCTGTGTTCGACAGCATGGCAAAAAAGGCAGTCTAATGCCACAGTTGAGCATCCACCAACGCACCACAGTTTGTTGACAGTTTCAGAGGGCAGCTTGGTTGGTTGGCAGTACAACAGCCACGTTCGACAGGGTTGCCTGGTCTTACCCTGGCTGCCGAAGGGGGGGGGGAACTCCCGATTCTTCCTGCGGGCCATTGCGTTTCCGACGTTGGAGGCGATGCTCTAGGTTTTGGGCAAAACTGTATGATTTTTCGGGGCTCAGAAGCATAGTTTTGCCCAAAACCTAGAGCATCGCCCCTGATGTTGGAAACACAATGATGTCACGCCCGGGTGATGTCATCACACTGGGGCGCCGGGAGAGGGGCTTCTAGGAGGCGGGGCTTCCCCGCCGGCCAGCTGGGCCACAGTTATTTTGTTCCATTGTTCTTCTGTTATTTGTTGTTGCAGGTCTATAGA
Organism: Gekko japonicus; assembly: GCF_001447785.1. Lineage (NCBI taxonomy): Eukaryota > Metazoa > Chordata > Lepidosauria > Squamata > Gekkonidae > Gekko > Gekko japonicus. Next base: position 105,074 of record NW_015174848.1, read on the forward strand.
CCAAGCTGTTTGACAGCTTAAAGTTCTTGGAGCTTCATTGCTCAGTTTGCATTTCTATTTAGAAAACATCCTGAGAAAGACCCGTATATGTAGTGCAAATAAATATTTGTAACTTCTTAACTTGTTAAGGTCTAGAATTATTATGGACCCTATAATCAAGAAAGTAACGGCAGCTTCACAACACCAGATCTGTGCTGCAAATGCATACTTCTGATCAGGGGTCATTTCCTGCCGGAGCGCACAGGGGCGGAGCTCCGGCAATAAAGAGTCCAGGGGACAGGCACATGCAACAAGCCCCACCCTCTGCTCCCAGCAGCCCTCAGTCAGAGCAAGAAGCAGCCAGGTAAGTTGCAGAGCTCTCCCCCAGCCCCCCGGTCCAAAACAGTCCAGTGGCCCCTTTAAGACCAAGTTTTATTCAGGCACAAACTCTCCCTCCTCTGTGAGGGCAGATCTGCACGTTCCCCCCCCCCCAATAGCTAGCAATCCAAAACAGTCCAGTGGAGGCTGAGCAGTGGGTGCTGCCTTCTAACACACTCCTGGTGACGTCAGGGGGTGTGGCATATGCAAATAAGTTATGCTAATGAGTTATGTTAATAAGCTCCTGCACCTCTTTTTCTATGAGATGACCCCTGCTTCTGATTCACAGAAAAAAGAAGAGGAAAGCTTATTTACTATAATAATTTCTGGGCTGTGTTTCGGGCTCAGACGTGAGTTGCCAAAACCCGGAAGCCATACTGCCAAGACAGAATGATAGTGGGACGGAGAGCATAAACACATTTCCTTTCCAATTCCAGAGTTAGAACCAGGAGGGAGGAGGTCTCACAGAGGAGATTCCTGGGAACTGTTGATTTATGTTCTAACGAATATCTAAACACATTTCCCTAGAAATATGCTACCCTTGTTCACGAAGTCGAAATTACATGGGGAGTAATCTCTCTGAAATCAGAGCCAGGTCTATTGCTAGGAGCGAGGCCGGGTGAAGGCACCACTAAAATATTCTACAGAAGCCTTACAAGGTTCTCCCCGGCTTGCTCTAGGGTGGGAAGACAACAAAGTAGAAACTGATTGCTTGACGAGCAGCCATAATTTCGCAGGAAATGGGCTCCGGCTGCAGACTCACCTCTTTGAACTGCAAATTTGCTCTCAGAGAGCAGACAGCAGGAACTTGTAAAGAGAGATTTATTGACTAACTGGAAAGATAAACGTGTGCATGCGTCTCTCTGTGTGTGTGTATACACAAAACACACATTCAGGATGAGCAGATGCTGCTGTTTCCTTTTTTTATCATGCATGTATATAAAGAAAGCAGAACGTATTCCATAAGTTGCGTGCAATTAACAGTACTACTATGAAGCATTGCCAGGGTCATAGAAGGAAGATAACTTAAACGTATCGCTGCAACCACCTGAAATTGATGTAAACCATCGAGAAGAGGGCAAAGGACTGTGCAGTCCTTAACAGAGTTACACCCTTCTAGGCCCATTCAATGGACTTAGACTGGTATAACTCTGCTGAGGATTGCAATATCAGTCAGCTAAAGCTGGTGTAGCAAGAAGAAGAAGAGGAGGAGGAGGAGATTGGATTTATGCCCCGCCCTTCACTACCCAGAGGAGTCGCAGAGCGGCTTACAAACCCCTTTCCCCTCCCCACAACAGACACCCCTGTGAGGTAGGCGGGGTTGAGAGCTCTTGACAGAGACTGCTCTTTTTTCAAGAACAGCTCTTGTCAGAGCTACGGCTTGCCCAAGGCCATCCAGCCAGGTGCAAGTGGAGGAGTGGGGAATCAAACCTGGTTCTCCCAGATTACAGTCCGCGCACTTAACCACGACACCAAACTGGATGAGAGTGAGCGAGGAAGTCCCTTGCCTCAATTATGACTGCACCAGAAAATCAGGTAAGTTTTTAGGTCCATAATAGGGGGACGATAAATACTGGCCTCCCTCACAGGGCTCTTGTGGGACTGACTATGAAGCCTTTTGGACATGTTACAGCTAACCTTGGTTGGCTTGGACATAACCTTGGTTTGCCACAGTATGAAAGAGCCTCGAAGGGACTTCAGGATCAGACAAGGAGACCTCTGCTCCCTTTTCCCTTCTACACCACAGTGATTTCTGCCAGTCTGCCACTATTTCCAAATAAGCAAAAGCACAGTTCGAACTGGGGACCAGTCCAGTGTCTGGAAGAAGCAGAAGAAGCAGAAGAGATTGGATTTATGCCCCACCCTTCACTCGGAGTCTCAGAGCGGCTTACAAACTCCTGTCCCTTCCCCTCCCCACAACAGACACCCTGTGAGGTGGGTGGGGCTGAGAGAGCTCTGACAGAAACTGCTGTTTTTCAAGCTGTGCCAGAGTTATGGCTTGCCCAAGGTCACATCAGCAGGTGCAAGTGGTTCTCCCAGATTAGAGTCTGCGCACTTAACCACTACACCAAACTGGCTCTTAACCGCACACTTAACCACTACACCAAACCCTGGTTTGCAGGGCACGCAGCAAACGAAGGCTAGCCATGGGAGTGAAAGCAACACATTAGCTCAGGGAATGAGCTGAAGCGTGAGAGGAAAGCAAGGGTCACATGACTAAGCCTGAAGCTCTTCCGGCTCTTGTTCACAGCAACGCACCACGGTTTCCCTGGATCGAAGCGTCGCTCAAAAAGGACAACTACGGTCTTCATGTCTAAATCGAGCCAATAGAAATTGCCCGGAAGCCTACTGGGTAAGTTTCACTCAAAAGACAGTGAGAGGCACAGATATTCAACAAAAGCAGCACAATATACAATAGGCAACGAGCGTCATTCAAAACTCCTTCCTAAGAGTCCCCCTCTTCCTCTAACCTTTCCCAGGCTCTTATCGACCCTCGAAATTTTCACATCCCTGAGACCCCTTTTCAGGTCTTCGGCAGATCGGTTCCGAGATCACAGAGGTGATCCGTCGGTAGTTCGTGTCCCTTTGGTCCCTACTGAGGTCACAGAGGGGATTGCCAGCCTAGGATCCAGTAACTAGGTGCTCTGGAAGCCGGAGAATCTACATTTCAACATCCTATGAGCAATCTCCCTTCACCTGAATCGCTTCGGCTACGACAACACACCGCGAGCTTTCAAGCAAGACCTTGCTGGAGAACGGTCTTTGGACAAGGACAGACAACCCTCTCAATTTATGTCTGGAATTACAGTGGAAAGGCACCGCATGCTGCTCTTGCTCACAGAGTGCAGGTGTTGTACTTCCCAACAAAAAGCTGAGGAGCAAAGGTCCAAGATTGGCTTACTAGAGGAAATAAATCTCCAGAGGTAGGTTTAAAGAGCAGACGACGACTCCAGGCCAACCATCACTACGGGTACGACTCCCTCCTGCCCTTACTGGAGGCACGCCGACTTCTGTTTCTCAAGCCTCTTGTCCAGCACGCTAAAGTCTGACACGAAAGATACAGAAGGCGGGTGCCCTCTTGTCTCTAGAGAAGGGGAGCTTTGTACATTTTTCAAGCAATTCGAGTGCTCCGTTAGGAAGTGACTACAGCAGGCCTTCGCTTTGTGTTAGCACTCAAAGGTGCAGTGTGGCAGAAATCTGAAATACTGGCCTAACGTCTTTGGGGATGTGGACCCAACTAGTCTTTTAAGATCGGCTAGGGAGGACTTCGCTGGGGATTCCTTACCTAAACTGCGTGAAAAACTTGGGGTTTGGAGCAGCAGGGCTTCCTCAAGAGATCTAGACGCTCAGAGATGCTGCCTCATTACGAGGAGTCAGGCCATTTGCTCAAGATTTCCACAAGACAATGCATCTTGCGGGTTTCTGTGGTTTTTAACCAACTGCTGTTTTTACTGCAGCGTTGCGCTTTGGGTTTTCATTGACTGTTCATTGCCTTGGACACCTCCTGGCAAAAAAAGCAATTAACCCCTTTCCTGAACCAACCGCGCGGGGGTTTTGCGTCTGCCTCGGGAGGCCCCCCTTCCCCATCTCAGTGATATTTCTCCCCCCTGCCCACTTCCAGTCTTCCTGTCTGGGCACTGCAGCAGGAGCTGGAGTTTCAATGCATTCAGAAGAAGAAGAAGAAGAAGAAGAAGAAGAAGAAGAAGAAGAAGAAGAAGAAGAAGAAGAAGAAGAAGAAGAAGAAGAAGAAGAAGAAGAAGAAGAAGAAGA
>NW_015174848.1:110003-110548 GCF_001447785.1 Gekko japonicus
TCTTGTCCAGCACGCTAAAGTCTGACACGGAAGATACAGAAGGCGGGTGCCCTCTTGTCTCTAGAGAAGGGGAGCTTTGTACATTTTTCAAGCGATTCGAGTGCTCCGTTAGGAAGTGACTACAGCAGGCCTTCGCTTTGTGTTAGCACTCAAAGGTGCAGTGTGGCAGAAATCTGAAATACTGGCCTAACGTCTTTGGGGATGTGGACCCAACTAGTCTTTTAAGATCGGCTAGGGAGGACTTCGCTGGGGATTCCTTACCTAAACTGCGTGAAAAACTTGGGGTTTGGAGCAGCAGGGCTTCCTCAAGAGATCTAGACGCTCAGAGATGCTGCCTCATTACGAGGAGTCAGGCCATTTGCTCAAGATTTCCACAAGACAATGCATCTTGCGGGTTTCTGTGGTTTTTAACCAACTGCTGTTTTTACTGCAGCGTGGCGCTTTGGGTTTTCATTGACTGTTCATTGCCTTGGACACCTCCTGGCAAAAAAAGCAATTACCCCCTTTCCTGAACCAAACGCGCGGGGGCTTTGCGTCTGCCTCGG
>NW_015174848.1:110697-110834 GCF_001447785.1 Gekko japonicus
AAGAAGAAGAAGAAGAAGAAGAAGAAGAGATTGGATTTATACCCCGCCCTTCACTACCCAAAGGTGTCTCAGAGTGGCTTACAAACTCGTTCCCCTTCCCCTCCCCACCACAGACACCCTGTGAGGTAGGCGGGGCT
>NW_015174848.1:110855-147791 GCF_001447785.1 Gekko japonicus
CCTGTGAGGTAGGTGGGGCTGAGAGAGCTCTTGACAGAAACGGCTCTTTTTCAAGGACAGTTCTTATCAGAACTAAGGCTTGCCCAAGGTTGTCCAGCCAGGTGCAAGTGGAGGAGTGGGGAATCAAACCCGGTTCTCCCAGATTAGAGTCCGCACACTCAAACACTACGCCAAACTGGCCCTGCTGCATCCTCGCAAATCTCACCCTGGTTGACCCAGCAAATGGCCCAGTGCTTCAGATGATTTCCCCAGCATCTTCTGGAAATGAGGCAGTTCCAAGGGAAATAGACTGAGCCCTGGCATGGGCACAGGTCTCGAGTTCTTCACCCAGGCATCTCCCAGTGTGGGTTCTTTGGCTCTTGCCAATGGGTGGAGTGACACCCTGCTTCGGACAGGACAGGGCCCCCCCAGTGTGGCGCCTGCCAGGGCTATTTTTGGGCAGGAACGTCACTTGTACCCAGAATTTAACTTTATCTTTCTTGCAGGTGCCACTGGACTCAAACCTCATTCCCACGTCTGTTTGTTAACTCTTTGGTCTGTATGCTAATTTACTGCCATTCCCAGACCTTTCCTACATCCAATCTCAGCGATAGTCACCCAGTACTTATGCAGAGGTCATTTTGGGGGGGATCGCAGTTCCCCCGGGTGAGGTACGGGGAGCGGGACACATGACGAAGCCCCGCCCCCTGCTTCCGGCCACCCCGCTTCCGGCCCTCATTCAGCCAGGAGGAGGCAGGAGAAGAGGGAGGGTAAGTTGCTTCCTCCCCGCCTCTCCCCACCCCTGCCTGCCTGGGGCCAGGGAGGGCCTTTGCGGGGCTTCCTTGCACTTCCGTGCTATAATGAGTTCCTGCTGGGCTTTTTCTACAAAAAGAACCCTGGCGCCTGCCAACAACTTTCCTGGCGCCAAAATGTTTTTAGGAAGCGGCTGGGGCTTTTGCCTAGCAGAGCTTCCGATGGGGACACTTGCTGGCCTGCCTGCCTATCTGTCGGAAAACATTTCAAAGAAAACGAAGGTATCAGTGGGCTTTCGAAGTCCAGCTTTTTACCAGCTTGCATACCAAATTCAATATTACGCCTAGAAACAGGCCTGATTTCCATTGACGTTTGGGTGTGGCTTTCTGAGATGAGGTATTAGCTGAAATGAAACTATTTTCCCAACAAGTCTAGCTCCATTAACTTTGTTGGATCATCATCAATCAAGATGGAAAAAGTCCCTGAACTTGAAAGTACAGAAAATGGGACTGTTGCCAAATAACCTGCTGAATGTGGGATATACAAGAGTGATATGTGAAATCAGCCAAAGATATAAAGATATCAAGCTACAACCAGAGGTCATTTTGGGGGGGATCGCAGTTCCCCCGGGTGAGGTACAGGGGCGGGGCACATGACAAAGCCCCAGCTTCCGGCCGCCCCGCTTCCGGCCCTCATTCAGCCAGGAGGAGGCAGGAGAAGAGGGAGGGTAAGTTGCTTCCTCCCTGCCTCTCCCCACCCCTGCCTGCCTGGGGCCAGGGAGGGCCTTGGCGGGGCTTCCTTGCACTCCCGCCGGCCTTGCAGGTCCACTGCCAGGCCCCTCATGGGGCTCGACAGTGGAGCTGCAAGGCCGGTGGCGGTGGCCGGGACCGTTGGGGGCGGGGTGTGTGGCCTTATGACACACTTCCGGTGATGTCAGGGGGTGTGGCATATACTAATGAGTTATGCTAATGAGTTCCCCTAGCTCTTTTTCTATGAAACGACCCCTGTACTTATGCATCTTGACTCTAAATGGCCCCTTCCTGACCACAATCCCCATCCCACCCCGTACAAGTAATGGTTGAGGAATTTCTGTTCCGCTGTATCTGAGGAAGTGTGCGTGTCCATGAAAACTTATACCATGGGAAAAAATAAAGATGTCACTGGACTCAAGCTTTGTTCTGCTACTTTACTTTTAAAATGGAAATAAGAAGGAAATTAAAACCTGCTTTTTCTTCACCTAGGAGCAACCAATTGCTTTTCGTCTAAGTAGGGCTTTCCGGAAATAGCCTAGTTCAGGGGTGGCGAACCTATGGCACGGGTGCCAGAGGTGGCACTCAGAGCCCTCTCCGTGGGCACGAGTGCCATTGCCCCAGCCAGGCCCAGACCATCATTAAAGTGTCGGATTCTCTGCCAAATAATTTCAAGTAAATGAAAGCATTTGGGATTGCTTTCCTTACTTTGTTTGCATCATCTTAAGTTAATGTATGAGTTGTTTTTTCTAAAGTAAAATCTCAGTATTCAGGTTAAATCGCCGTGTTGGCACTTTGCGATCAATAAGTGGGTTTGGGGGCGCAGTTTGGGCACTCGGTCTCTAAAAGGTTCGCCCTCACTGGACTAGTTCTACAGTCACCACTTCACAAAACTACATAATATAGAAAGGAGAGGAGACCTGAGAGGGGGAGAGAGGTTCCCTTACCGGTCCGTACTGGTTCATTTCCTTGTTCTGCGTTTCTTGAAGGGCGGCAACGGTCGCTGTGGCTGTGGCAGTGGCAGTAGCTGCTGCAGCGGCAACGGCAGCGGCTGCAGCGGCAGCCGCTGGCTGAGTGAAATCGGCAGGCGGCCTGGTGTGGGGCGGGATCCCCATTCCTGCAGGGTTATTGGGGCCTCCTGGATAGCTATGAGGTAAGAAAGAGAAATAGTTAGACACCATTGGTGCTGTTCGGGCAACTATCGCCACCACGGGGAACGAAGATGCAGAGAACAGAAGTAAGAGGTTATAGACATTTAGCAACATTTTGAGAAGGGGTTCCTTTCCCATATGTTCCCCCAAGAGCACTACGATCGGGGAACTCCAATCTCCTGGTAGTTCCAGATCCCCGAGAGACCAAGTTTGCCCCTACTAGGGCCAGGGCATTTTCGGTGGTGGCTCCTACCTGGTGGAATGAACTCCCAGATGAGATCCGGGCCCTGCGGGACCTTATGCAGTTCCGCAAGGCCTGCAAGACGGAGCTCTTCCGCCAGGCGTTCGAGTAGGAGCCGCCGCCATCGCCACTATCCTACCAACGAGGTAGTGTGCCATCAGCAGCCCTGTTAAAGGGGGACTGGCCCGGCCTGGTAGAACAGCGTAGCAGGAGACCGCGTTGCCGAGAGAGCTGGCCATCAAATGTAGGTGGCTGTCCCATCTTGGAAGATTAAATATAGGCTCAGCACCGTGTGATGGGATGGTTTTATTGTGTTTTAAATATGTAATTTATTATATGTTTTATTGTATTTTACTCTGGCTTTGCCATATGTAAGCCGCCCTGAGCCGTTGGGAGGGCGGGGTCTAAATCAAAAAAATAAATAAATCAATAGATCTTCCAGGGATTGCCAAAAACAACAAACAACCAGGGGTGCATTTGTACACATTGGCTAGGATCCACCGTAGGATTTCCACAGATGGAATACAGGTGGGCTCTAGCAAAATGCACCGAGCACCCTACTCTCCAAAGTGACGGGCCCATGGAGAAAGAGACTCCTTTGGCGGACAGTAGCCAGTGAGGGTTCTGTCCCGGTCTCAAGAGGCCTGGGTTGAGGCAGGGCATGCTGATGCAGACTGATGACACTATCAGCCTGCATCAACCTCCATGGAGTTCTAACCTGATAACCCAGGGGTGGGCCAGTCCCAGTACACAAGCAGAACAGTAGTGCACCAGACTCGCCTGTAGCTACAGTGGGACTCTTGGGGGCTGGCTACGCCATCTCCCTTAAAGGGCCAGCCCCGGAAGATTTCCTTCTGAAAATGTTTCCTAAAATCATTGCAAAAACATTTGTTTTAAAGGCTTTAACTAGCCTCACAAAGGTCAGCTGGCGTGCGCTGTCGCAAAGGGCTATGTGCGATGCCAGGGAACGACTGCCGCCGCCGGAGACTTGTGACTCCTCTTAGCATTTACACATGAGAGTTTTGGGTGTTCGAAACACGCTGTCAGCATTAGCACAGCAATTGTAGCATTACGCCTACTGAGCTCAGCAGGATTTACTTAAGAGTAAATGATGTAAAGGCACATGGGTGAAAGCCCCCTCCATTTTCTTTGTTCCCTCAGGGTGCCTATTCAGGGATGCTTGCCTCAACCTTCCCCTTTCGCCCTACCAACCCCACCCCAAAAAATGTCTGCGCCACAAGCAACGTTCCCTCTAAGCTGTGGTGTCTTGTGAGCAAAAATCCTACTCTGTGAGCTCATCCAGTCCAACACTCTGTGTCACACAGTGGCCAGAAATACCAGATGCCATCAGGAGGTCCACCAGTGGGGCCAGGACACTAGAAGCCCTCCCACTGTTGACCCCCCCCCCAGCACCAAGATGACAGAGCATCCCTTGCCCCAGACTCCCTATCTATACCTTGTGGCTAATAGCCACTGATGGACCTCTGCTCCATATGCTTATCTATCAATTACACACTGCCTCTCATCTTCGTCCTGACCTGGATGGCCCAGGCTAGCCCAGACTCATCAGATCTGGGAAGTTAAGCAGGGTCAGCCTTGGTTAGTACTTGGGTGAGAGACCGCCAAGGAAGTCCGGGGTTTGCTATAGAAAGGCAGGCAACGGCAAACCATCTCTGAATGTGTCTTGCCTTGAAAACCTCATGGGGTTGTCATAAATCGGCTGTGACCTGACGGTACTTTGCACCAACACTGTCATCCTGGCCTAAACAAAGACTTGGGTTTCCTCACTCACTACAATTTCTAATAGCTCTACGAGATCTACTTTGTAGGAACTCTAATTGGCTGTTCCAAAGATGTTTTATCAGACTATAGCCTGGTATTGATGTCGTTTAATTTTCTTAAGTCTTCAACAAGTGTTTCCCCGACGCATTGTATTTATCCTACTTTATTAGATCGTTTCTTTGTACCCCCAGGAGAGGCCGGAGCCTCTGACCTCTCTCACCATCCATTTAAATGTCCAGTTCCAGCCCCATACACAGAGAATTACACTTGAGAGGTCTATGACAGGATTCACACCAAACCTCTCTCTACCTCCACTCCTCTCCCCTGCCTGTAATTTTCCCCTACAAGAATTCCCAAAGATAGTTTCAGATGGTAGCTGTGTTCAAACTGCAGTAGAACAGCAAGATTCAAATTGAGTGGCACTTTGGAGACCAACATGAATTCCGGGGTAGAAGCTTTCCAGAGTCAAAGATCCCTTCGCCTTGTATCCGACGAAGGGAGCGACGATGCCCGACCGCTTATCGCCCGAAAATCTTTTCGGTCTCCAAGGTGCTCCTGGACTCGAATCTAAGAATTCCCCAAATGATTTCGACTCACAAAAGCTCATGTTGAAATAAATGCCATTCGTCTTTTTGGGTGCCGCTGGCCTTTTGTTTGATACGACCTATGCCCGGCATCAGGGGTCGTTTCCTGCAGGAGCGCACAGGAGCGGAGCTCCGGCAGCAAAGAGCCCAGGGGGCGGGCACATGCAACAAGCCCCGCCCCCTGCTCCCAGCAGCCCTCAGTCAGAGCAAGAAGCAGCCAGGTAAGTTGCAGAGCTCCACCCGGCCCCTTGGTCCAAAACAGTCCAGTGGCACCTTTAAGACCAAGTTTTATTCAGGTACGAGCTCTCCCTCCTCTGCCAGGACAGATCTGCACACGTTTCCCCCCCCCCAGCAATAGCTAGCAATCCGAAACAGTCCAGTGGAGCCTGAGCGGTGGGTGTTGCCTTCTGACACACTTCCGGTGATGTCAGGGGGTGGGGCATATGCAAATGAGTTATGCTAATGAGTTATGCTAATGAGCTCCTGCACCTCTTTTTCTACGAAATGGCCCCTGCCCGCCATAATTTTACAGTTCTGTGCAGCCACCCTCTCCCCCCAAAGCACTGGCAACATGGCTCGGGCTCAGTTTGATGCTGGTTTATCTGGCCAGTCTCTCCCCCAGTCCCCCCCTCTTTGCCTCTCGGGGGGGGGGACACAAAGCCCCAAAAGGTTTACCTCCCTGTGAGAAAGTCCATGATATCATTTCACTGGCAAACGTCTTAAAATCACCGTGATTACCCAACTCTGCCTAAAGCAAGCAGAACATTGGTGCAATCAAGCTGTGCCGGCTGAGGTTCGTTCTTCCCATGCAAAACGGCCGCCCTTTGATCCATCAGTATCCTTCACGTACCAGCTTAGCAAAACGTTAATCATCGTTAAACCTTGCGGTTTGTGTCACAATTTTCAGTGTTAATTAAAACTTTATTTTAGGTGTTTATTAGAGCTAATTGATTGACCCTGAGTCATTTGCAAATCATTTCCTGCTACTGTGATTAATTTCCTTTTAAGCCTGAGTAGTCTCTTTAAAAAAAGAAAGAAAAAGCACCGATGTAATTTTACTGGGCATGGTTACAGTAACCCTGTGGGCTTTTTAAATAATCAGGAAAACGCTTGCAACGAGGGCACGCTCTACTGTCAGGTCCTGGCCAAAGTGCCGCCCCTCCTCTGGTCCCGGGGTCCTTGCTTATACGCCTAATCATCCTCCTTGGTTATTCAAAAAGAATGCCCTGGTGATGAGGCAAAGTTTGTTATTCTCTTATAACATACATGGGCAACCACCCTCTGCTATTCGTTCTGCTGGAAAAAAAACAATTCCAGTAGCCCACACAAGGAAGGAAATGGCTATTCTCTCTCCATAAAATAGATTTCTTGAGCAATTAACAGGGCCCGATCCAATGATGAGATTGAGAGTGGTTGTTATGCGCACAAACTCCTTTTCTCACCAAGGAAGGAGAAGCGTATAGCCAGATTTATAGTTTGCCTTTCTCACTGAGACCTAAAGCAGATTGTACATAAGAACGTAAGAGACGCCAATGTTGGATCAGGCCAAAGGCCCATCCAGTCCAACACTCTGTCACACAGTGGCCAAAAATAGCAGGTGCCATCAGGAGGTCCAGCAGTGGGCCCAGGACATTAGAAGCCCTCCCACTGTTGCCCTCCCCCAAGCACCAAGAAGACAGAGCATCACTTGCCCCAGAGCCCTTATCTATACCTTGTGGCTAATAGCCACTGATGGACCTCTGCTCCATATGCTTATCTAATTCCCTCTTAAAGCCGTCCATGCTTGTAGCCGCCACCACTTCCTGTGGCAGTGAATTCCATGTGTTAATCACTCTTTGGGTGAAAAAGGACTTCCTTTTATCTGTTCTAACACGACCGCTCAGCAATTTCATTGAGTGCCCACGAGTTCTTGTATTGTGAGAAAGGGAAAAAAGTACCTCTTTCTCTACCTGCTCTTTCCCATGCATAATCTTATAAACCTCAATCATGTCACCCCTCAGTCGTCGTTTCTCCAAGCTAAAGAGCCCTAAGCGCTTTAACCTTTCCTCATAGGGAAAGTGTTCCAACCCTTTTATCATTTGAGTTGCCCTTTTCTGCACTTTTTCCAAAGCTATAATGTCCTTTTTAAGGTGTGGTGACCAGAACTGCATACAGCATGAGTCAAATATAGTCAACAGGATGGGCCTTCCCATGAAACAGCTCAAGAGAATTTGGACTGAAGAAATCTGAAAACAAGCAGAAATCTGAAACAAACCAGATAACAAAGTATAAGCATTTCTAAACATGACCATGACTATAAGCATTTAAACATGACCATGTTAAAGGATGCAGAAATTAGATAGTAGCTCCACAGTTTTTTGAAGGATTTAATCGACCTTACAGAATAGAATCTGCTACGAAGTGGAGTGTTTTATTGTAAGGTCAGGGGGGGTCAAACAAATGTGGGTTCTTCCCTGCTTGATACTGTTTTCTCATCCAAAGTGAGGGGTGGGGAGGAATTCGGGGGTGGGGTGGGTGAGCATGAACCTAACCCTTGTTTTCGACCCTGCCATGATACAAAATACTTCCTGAACGGGCTAAGAGGCAGCACCGGTTACTTCTACAAACATCTACCCGAGTATGGAGGTCACTACGCAAGAAGAGGACACAAACTATGGTTTTAATTAGGCGGAAGAGAAAATTAAATCCAGTGGATAAGTTTTGTCATTGGCTATTGCCAATTACAGCTGAGTGGAACCTCCATGGACAGAGAGAGTACACCACTGAATTCCAGATAACAGGAACAAACAACAGATGAAGGGTACCTTGACCTTCCTGAGAACCTCCCAGATACCTGGATGGCCACTATTACACAATTAGAACCTGATGGGCCTTGGCCTGAATCCAGTAGAACAGCCCTTATGTGCATGCGCTATTAGGGAGAGAATGTACCACGGTGGGGGTGGAAATACTGTCATGCCTGCCCTTGACTCAGCCCCAGAGCCAGCTCCTGACAGCCTAAGAGGGGAGGATTCAGTGCCTTTAAGAGCTGAAGAAGCATCAGGATCTGCACCTACTGTAAGTACTGAGGAGGATACACAGCAATCTGAGCCAACTACAGGACGGTTTGCACCTGGGATTGAGCAGGCCATAAGCAGCTCACCACCTGCATCTCCCCCACCTGTAAGCCGGCTTAGGGATAGGAGACGTCAGGAGCTGGGAAAAGAAGCATGTTCAAGAGGGTCGAGATCCTTGAGCCCTGAGTTTTAACAGCAGCCAGGACCTCGCACAAAGGTGCTAATGAGTTAATGGGCCAGAGCACTATTTAGTAGGGCCTCTGGCCATGAGCAATTTGTGCTGGCAACCTCGTTCGTAGAACCAGAAGCTCTGCACCTTGATTCCTGTTTGACTCTGTGGCTTTTGGACTCGGCTTGTGTTTGGATTGCTCTGGCTCCTGACTTCCAGCTTTGAACCTGACCACGCCCTCAGCTTTGCTCCCTGTACTCTGACCTCTGGTAACGTTTGACTACGGCTTTGCCTGGTGTTTTGGGACTTGTTTAATGCTCTGCTGACTGCTCTCCCGGCTGACCTTTGGACTTGTCTTGTGACTCCCCCTGTCTGCCTGCCTCCCTGGCTCTACCGTGACAAGTACTATCAAGCTGCAACCGATTTACAGCGACCCTGTAGTTTTCAAGGCCAGAGACGAACAGAGGTTGTTTGCTGTTGCCTGTCGCTGTGCCTCAACCACGGACTTCCTTGGTGGTCTCCCGTCCAAGTACTAAACAGGGTTGACCTTGCTTAGCTTCCAAGAGCGGATCAGACAGGCCTGGGCCACCGTCAGTATTGTGTGACCTGGTTTCTGTCCTAATGTGCCCACTTGAGGCTTCCCCGGCTGACCTGTTCCAGTCTTACCTTCCCGCGAAACCTCCGCTCCCCGGATAGTTGGGACGCCCGTACATGCTCTGCTGTATGTATGGCTGGTTGGAGCCCGCCTTGGCTGAGAACTGCTGCTGCTGCCCGGCAAACTGCGGCGAATTCATGCCAGGGTTGCTGGTTGTCATCCCAGAAGCCATGGGGTTTCCTCCTGGGTTCATGGGGTTGTTTGCAGTCGCCATGGGGTTCCCCAGCACCTGAGTGGGAGACGCAGAAAGGAAGAAAACAGACCAGCTCTTTTACCTGGGCAAAGATGTGGCTTTAAGAAGGAGTTCCACTTTATACGTTAGCCGTGGGAATCTTAGTGGGAAGGACTCCTTTAGGAGCAGAGAGAGATTGGGGGAGACTGAGTGTTGCTGCCCAACGCCTTACACCAATATTGGCCTATCTGGAGGAATAAAAACAGACCAGTCAGTGAGGACGCAGAGAAAGAAGTCCCCCATGGATCACAAAAGATGGGATGTGCTGAAAGGGGGGTGCCATGTTCAACTGGGAGGGAGGCAGTTACTCTTGGACAGATCGAAACATACTCCCCGGCTATACTGACTGTCCACAGATACTAACAAATGCAAGGGCTCTATAGCAAGTGTCTCAAACCAGCCTATGTGTACCGTACTTCCCTAATGTCAACCACGGTTCGACGGGGAAATCTGGGACAAAGGAGAGCCCATCCAATTCTCGTTAGCTAGAATCTTCAGTGAGGACAAGGCTTCAGTTAGTATCTTTGGACACACCATGATTTCTTCCACGGTACCCTGGGAATGGTAGTTGTTAGGGAACCGGGGGCTCTCTGAAATAGGGTTGCCAGATTTTACCTGTGTCCTGGCAGGGGGCTCCAGCCCGGCTTCCGGGATCTTCTGGTGTGCACGCATAATGACGTCACGCCGTGCACATCATTCAGGGGATGTGCTAGCATTTGACTAAAAAACTCTATGGTCACCATAGAGGTTTGACCCAAATGCTAGAGCGTCCCCACATGACGTGCTCAGCGCCATGACGTCACCTCCAGGAGATGTCATTGCATCAGGCACACCGGGCATGACGGGGCTCTTTGGCGGTGGGTCTTCCCCACGCCCCTATCAGGGGAATGGCAAACCTACTCTGAAAGGAATTCATTATTTGACCCCAGAATTGCCAAACCAAGATTTTTTAAAAGCTGGGGCAAACCACCACAATTTAGTGTAGAAATGTGGGCTGTATGAGTGAGGCGCAAGTGTATTATATGCAGGTCTAGGGATAGAACTTTCCTTTTTGTTAATGACCACTGGGCCCATTTCTCACAAACAGAAGTCATGGAGGTAAGTGAGTTTCTGGGTCTGTGCTACTCCAGGAAGAAGGTGGTGGTGGGGTGTCACGATGGAAAAAGACCCTCTTGCTGAAATTCTTACACAGAGAAAGCTAGCTGAGTGTAGACAGGGTTGGAATCCTTTTTTGGGGGAGACATCATGGTGTGGAACAAAAGTCTACACTGTTCATTGTTAGCTGTGCGGCCCCTGAAGGAGGCTTGCCAGAGCAACTCTGTTCTATCCACTTCGAAAGGTCTGCATTGATTACCAGTTTGTGTCCAGGTGCAGTACAAGCGCTGATTTTAAGGCGATGTAGCGAAGGTATCCAAAGACATCTCTGCTTCTTTGTGCTTACAAAGAGTAAGACTGTTCAAGGAAGCTTTAGTAGGACTTATTATACAGAAGCATGGGTGAGAGAGGCCAGATCTAGGATCTCAATTTTGGTGACCGCCTCTCTTTGGAACACCCTTTCCAGAAAACTCCCTTGCAAATTCCACGAGATCAGAGAACACCTTCCTTTCATGAAGTCAGATAAAGCTTATTGGGTTAGCGATTAACTTGGGGGGGAACTCTAACGCATGAACAGCTGACACCAAAGAAAGAGCATCTGATGTGAGGCTTGTGCCACGGCATCTTCTGCAACATCACACAGGGGTTTGGCGCACGGATTTTGGCAGCCACAGGATGCCAACCAATGCGCTGCCTCTAACAGGGTTGGTGCCCCAAGGAACTGTTTGTGATGCTTGTAATAGCTACACTCGTGCTACTATTACCACTGCTGGGAGGGGGAGAACGGGACCACGAAATATTGCCTGAAGATACAAACGTACACAGGAGCAGGGCTATTTTTGGGCAGGAACGCACAGGAACGGAGTTCCGGCTAGCTCCCAAGTTGACCACGCCCAGCAGGAACTCATTAGCATAATAGGCCACACCCAACAGCTGAAACTCATTAGGATTGGCTACATTAGGGGTGTGTGGCCTAACATGCAAAGGAGTTCCTGCTACAAAAAAAGCCCTGGGTAAACAGAATAAGAAGCAAAAGGTGGGTGTGGCTGGATGAGCACACTTCTGGCAACATGGGGGTGAGGCCTAATATGCCAATGAGTTGTGCTGTCAGAGGTGTGGCCTAATATGCTAATGGATTTCTGCTGTTGGGTGTGGCCTAATAAGCTAATGAGTTCCTGCTGGGCTTTTTCTACAAAAAGAGCCCTGCCAGGAGTAAACTATTTTAAGAAATGAAACTGCTGCAAATGTCTCACAGCTTCTTTGGAGCTAAGCAGGGAATAGCCAGGGTTTTTTTTGGGGGGGGGGGAGGTGCCGGAACTCCCAAGAGGGAAATGACGTTTTCAGTCTGTGTACTGAAAACTCACGAACTCTTAAAACATTTAAAAACGAATTTTGTCACAGAGGCTCGGGAACTCAGTTCTGGCGTGTTCCCCCAGGAAAAAAACCCCAGGGGATAGCCACGTGTCAGGGCCCAAAAAATAAGAGGTGAAATAAAACATCAGGCAAAACATCCAGAAGGACAACCATAGTTAAATAAACTAGGGCCCCGGTCACACGGAGAATTTGCCGCACGAAAGGCACAAATGCTGGGCGGATTTTCGGGGCGCGATCACACTGCAACATCTGGGAAGCGTAGCGCACCCGTGGCCAAACCATGGCGTGCTGCTGAAGATGCGCAGTAAAAAAGTACCTGCAAAGATCTACTAGCAAATGGTTTGCCACGGGCTGCAGATGGATTTATTCGGTGTGATCGCGCCAGTGCGCGCCTATTCGCTCCAGATGTCCTCTGTGCAGCGCGTGCCGAAGGACGAAACCCCGATTCACCACCGTCACATCTGATCGCATAATGGCAGATCAGAATGCGACGGCGCAAATAGCCCCCCCCGTTTTCTGTCACGTGTCATTCAAATACATTGGGGCTTCCTCCACATAAACCCCATTGAGACATAAGCTCTTGAGCATTTCCACCTCGTTTCAAGGAGGCACTCACTGAAATATCACCAGGCGATGGAACACCTTGCAATCTAGTGAAAAGGTATCAGTTCGAGGCACTTGTGAACGTATTATTTTTGCTTTCATGCCATTTTCCTTGGCGCTGTTTCCCTTCTCTTTGGCGTTCCCCATCCTGGGCCTCATTGGCCCGCAGAATGGGCAGAGCCGCCATGTCAAGAGTTACGTGGGTCACTGCAGCCAACCAAATGGCAACATGGGCAAGCACAGCCAAAGAGCCCGAAGGAAGGAAAACAGTGTTGTGAACAAGCAGCCACCAAGTGGTGGTGAGGAGGAAACAGCACCAAAACAATGCCAAAGTTCATCAAAGTGACCTTTTCTTTTTTTAAAAAAAATAAATACTAATTCGTTTACCGGCATTGAACGTGCGAATTTCGAGCAAATATTGAAATATTCGGTGTCTTCTTGCTCATCTTCTTGCTGATTTTTACCCTTTTTTGGTCGCTTGTTTTTAAGAAGCGTTCTGCTCCAGTCGCCAAGTCTGACCTGAAAGACGGTTGCGATGGACAGTGTGCGCCCCACGGAGCTTACCTGGCTCTGGGAAGTGTTAGTCACGCCCCATACTGTAGTGACCACCGACAGGGAACCCGGTGGTTGATTGGTGTTTTGCTGCCACGGAACAGAATCGTAAGGGAAAGACCCATCACTGCGGGAAGAAAAAGAAGAGACCGGCATGGAAGATCAAATAATGCTGTACAACGTAAACGAGTGCTGGGGGGTGGGGGTGAGATGGGGTGGTGAGGGCGAAGAGCCATCTTGTAATCTTTTCACAGAATCACCCCAAACATGCTCGCTTGGCGAACTACCCGATAAGCGATAACATTCATGAAGTGAATCGTTTTCTGTCTGGTTGCAAGCAGAACATTTGCTTTTTGCATCAGCCAAGAAAAGAAACACATTTGTCGGTGGAACACAAAGACGCATGGCTGTGAATGTGGAGAGGGATGGCAATGGAATTATTTGAAGCAGGGCGCGTTCCGCTCTTGAAACTAGGCTACCTGTAGTGATGGCAAATGACAACATTCTTGAATTATTATTATTATTTTTTAGCACGAGAGGTAACACAGGAAGCAAAGTGGGCGCTTGCGTAACTTTTGCTCTGCCGATGTTGTCATTCCATGTTTATGTTCTGGACCCCACCATGGCTTTTGCTCTCCTCCCCAGTGCAATCTGGTCTCAGCTCTGGCCCTTTTGACCTGCACTGGCATATGGCAGGAGCTCTTCCACCAGGCTTTCGGGTAAGAGCCACTGCTGCCACTGTACCACCACTGCACCGCTACCGCAAAGTGCGGGGATGCCACCGGGGTGCATGATGTCCCTGGGCCGAAAATCGGAGGGCAGTGTTGTCTTGGAACTTGCTCCGTTTTTCTGGGTCCATCTTCCAGAACCCATCTTGGAACTACGATCTTTTCAGAGCACCAGCACTTGATTGTAATTTTGTATTGTTTTATTCTGCTTCTAACTGTTTTATTATGGCTTGTGCCCTTATTGTTAGCCGCCCTGAGCTCGTTGGGGAGGGCGGGATATAAATTTGAATAATAAATAAATAAATAAATAATGGTGGTGAAGGGACTGCAATGACCAGTGACTTGAATTCAAGTTCAGCCGGGCATCCGATTGCCCATCAGATGAAGAGTGCATTGAAAATGCTCTCAGCAAATCACCATTTAAGAGGAGAGTAAATGTTGTGTTGGCAGGCATATATACCTGCTAGGGTTGCCAGCTCTGGGTTGGGAAATACCTGGAGACTTTGGGGGTGGATCCAGGAGAGAGCGGGGATTGTGGAGGGGAGGGGCCTCAGCATGATACGATGCCACAGAGTCCACCATTCAAAGCAGCCATTTTCTCCAGGGGAGCTGATCTCTGTCAGCTGGAGATCAGTTGTAAAAGCAGGGGATCTCCAGGCCCCACCTGGAGGCTGGCAACCCTAATACCTGCCTTATAGTGGATCAGACCCTCAGCCAATTAAGGCCAGTCTTCCCTACTCAAACCGGCAGTGCGTCTCCGGGGTCTCAGGTGGAGGTCTTTCACATCACACCCTAACTGATTCTTAACCAGAGATGCCGGGAATCGAACCGGGGCCTTCTGCCTTCCAAGCGGTTGCTTTACCACTGAGCCATGGCCCTTCCCTAATGGCTAACGCTGAACTGAGAAGTAGGAAGCATCACGTTCAAATTGCCTCTCTGCACCAAATTCGGGAAGTCGCCTAGAGCATGTCACGGTCTCTCATCCCTAGGCCCCGGAAACTGGCATATGGAGATAAAAGCAGTGTCCTGTCTCAGAGGATTGTGGGCAGCACCCTCATTTCATGTACTTTGAACGCCTGTACCCACCCCCTTGTTGCGTCTGTCTTTCTCTCTTCAGCGCTGATGAAATAAAACTAGACGTTTTCTGGCTGTTACCCCCCCTCCCCCAATTATGTCCGTACACTCAAGTAGACACAATCCAGTCCCACCTCTATATCTCTTCCTCATAGGTGATACTGATTTGGAGATCAATTAAAAAAACACACACCTGGCTACAATGTTCCCTCTAAGCTGTGGAGTCTTGTGAGCAAACATTCTACTCTGTGAGCTACTGGCATTCAGGTTGTGAGCGAGCGATTTGGCTGCTGCACGAATCAGTTTGCTCTGGAGCCCTCCTTCCTGAGCCAAGGCAAAAATGTGTGAGCCAGAGGCTAAAAAACTGTGAGCTAGCTCGCACTGACTCAGCTTAGAGGGAACACTGCCTGGCTATATGGTGATCAAATAGGGCAGGGGGGTAAAAATCTACACATTATGGGCATGAGCCACACTCGCACTGAAGGTGAGGCTCTTGTGCTTGGAGGATTCTGACGGGTCTCAAAAGAGCACCCAGCTCCCCGTCTGTGCGCTCACAGATGGGATGTGTGGTACGTGACGCCTCTCATATACCTTACGTATCCTTTGCCTATAAGATATTTGAGTTCAGACAGAAAGCCTGGACCGGCTGGGGCATATGGGACTAACAGGTGCCACGGAGCTCAGACCAAAGGCCTTATGCGCCAGGCTCACTATACTTGCCGGAGGAGGGAACCACCAGCCATTCCCAACAGAAGGCTGACCTAACACACGGTGACCCTCCCGGTTCAGAAAACCAGCTGATTTTGGAGAGCCAATGGTTTAATTCAAGCTGGGCAACCCATCATGAAGGAAGAGCCTCCCTCTGCACTCCAGACCTCCGGGTACTGGCCAATTGGTCTGTCTCCACCCATCCTACCTCCAGCTGGCCAGCCTACCTGGCTCAAAGGCACTCCTGGATGCCCTTGGCTGGACAGAAAGACAGCTGGATTTTCCTTTCCCTCTAATATCCCATCATGCTTCCTGCTCACAGATAGCGGAAAGGGGTGGAGGGAAGCCTGGCTCTGGTGAGCTCAGTTGGAAACCATCATGCACGAACAATGGGTCACTGGTGGACGCGACCATGCCCATAGCAACTACTCGTTTGCAAACGTATCCTTTACTCTCCAAGCTCAGCTCCTCCTGATTGTTCGCTTTCTCTTGTGTGTGTCCTGGATTTTCCTTTCCCTCAGGGGAAGCCTGGTTCTGGTGAGCTCAGTTGGAAACCATCATGCGCGAACAATGTGTCACTGGTGGATGCGACCATGCCCATAGCAACTACTCATTTGCAAAAGAAAAATTTACTCTCCACGCTCAGCCCCTCCTGATTGTTCGCTTTCTCTTGTGTGTGTCTGTGTTAAAATGACAAACTTGGATGGCTGCAGAGGTCCATCAGTGGCTCTTGGCCACAAGGTATAGATAGGGGCTCTGGGGCAAGGGATGCTCTGTCTTCTTGGTGCTTGGGGGTGGGGTCAACAGTGGGAGGGCTTCTAATGTCCTGGCCCCACTGGTGGACCTCCTGATGGCACCTGGTATTTCTGGCCACTGTGTGATACAGAGTGTTGGACTAGATGGGCCTCTGGCCTGATCCAACATTGGCATCTCTTATGTTCTTGTGTTCTTTCTTTCTTTGGCTGGGGAAAAAACAGATGTAAGGTACCCGTCTTGCGGTGGCTGAAACCGCCATCCCTCATGGGGCTTTCAAGGCAAGAGAGGGACAGAGGTGGTTTGCCATTGTTTTCTTCTGAGTCGGGACCCTGGACTTTCTGGGTGGTCTCCCCATCCGAGCACTAACCAGGCGTTCTGAGATCTGATGAGATCGGGCTAGCCTGGGCTGTCGAGATCAGGGCGAGGAACACATAAACATCTGGCAAGAGGAACCTTTGGTGCTGAAGGACGGCCAGCACAGCTTTGTCGAAACACCTGACTTTGGCTAACTTCAGCTGCCATGAGGCCCAACGCTGAAGCATTTGAGCGTGCTTGATATTGTTCGTTTTTGATATTGTTAAATTGCTGAGCCGGTCGGGTTAGAACGGATAAGAGGAAGTGCTTCTTCACCCAAAGAGTGATTAACACATGGAATTCACTGCCACAGGAAGTGGTGGCGGCTACAAGCATGGACGGCTTCAAAAGGGAATTAGATAAGCATCTGGAGCAGAGGTCCATCAGTGGATATTATGGACTGGATGGGCCTTTGGCCTGATCCAACATTGGCGTCTCTTATGTTCTTATTTCATTTGAGACTGTGATAGGGCGCACACGTAATGGAAACACCCCAAGCTCAAAAGCTCCCTTTTGAGCACTGCTCTAAAGCACGGGGCTGGGTTGGGGGGGGGGCGCCACTTAAAAACTTGCACTGCGGTGGGGATCCACGTGTAACAATGGGACAAATATCAAAACTGACCCAACAGGTCACGCCTGTGGGAAATGAGTGACATACATAATGTTAACAACAGAGCAAATGAAACATCCATTCCCTTCACAATGAGATCTATTTGAACCAGAAATGGTTACTGGGATGGCATCCTCTTGCAATGGATACTGTGCATGATTGAGGGAAATGCTCCATGAGATGCAATGGGAACAGAAACTCAACATAATGGGTCTTTTAGAGACTTCTCCTAAAACTGTTCACCTTACAGTGGGTAGAACAGATTACTCAAGAGCAACTGTGGGGAAATTTCTAGCTTAGGAGGAGAATGTCCTACAGGCCTTTCCTTGAACAATCTCCTAAGCATGAACACATTGGCTTTTAGAAGAAGAAGAAGAAGAGATTGGATTTATACCCCGCCCTTCACTACCCAAAGGTGTCTCAGAGTGGCTTACAAACTCCTTTCTCTCCCCCTCCCCACAACAGACGCCCTGTGAGGTAGGTGGGGCTGAGAGAGCTCTTGACAGAAACTGCTCTTTTTCAAGAACAGCTCTTATCAGAACTACGGCTTGCCCAAGGTCGTCCAGCCAGGTGCAAGTGGAGGAGTGGGAAATCAAACCCGGTTCTCCCAGATTAGAGTCCGCGCACTTAACCATGACACCAAACTGGCTCTCCAGTTTTAACTAGTGAATGCCACTGGGCCCTACCACCAAATATTTATTATGTAGGAGGTTTGTTTCTAAGAGATGGGGGAAAGAAGCCAAACACACACACACAGAGAGAGAGAGAGAGAGAGAGAGAGAGAGAGAGAGAGAGAGAGATTTTGATATACATGTGAAAAGGGGGCACCTAAACCTAGACCTCAGGGTGAGTCTCAAAATGTTGAAGACCAAGGCCTCATAAGACATTTGACTACATCTAATGACAATACACTGACTCAAGATACCAAGGCCTGAAAATGGTCCCTTAGCATCTGTATTCTTAACTAATGATTCCCAAACTAATGAAGGGAGAGAAGCCTCCATTCTTGGGCTGTGTTCCTTGGCACAACCAAAGGGAACAGGTCCCACCATGAACACGGAGACAGACGGAGGACTAGGACAACCACCTTCAATGAGGCATTATGAAAAAATGCAGAATATCCCTCCGGCAATTGCATGTACAATATCAAACACTGAAACCAACTGCAGAGCTCAAGAATGTAGCGCTGGGATTCTACCTTCCGTCACTGGCTGGAAACCCACAGATAACACATCGAACGTACAGCCCCAAACTGCTCTGCCGAAGCCAGTGGTGCTCGAAGAGGGGCTGACAATTAACACGGGAGAGAGACGAAGTGAAGGTAGGGTAGCTTGACCTTCCCTGACTTCTCCCTCCCTTGCTGCTTCTGTTCAGGCAGGGGCGGCATCCCCAACCTCGCTAGATATCGCGCTATCATTGCCACAACACAGCTCATTAAAAAGGGCAATGTGGTGGACCCATCCATCTTCCAAGGAGCCTTTCCCCAGCCTACAGAGCTATCCCCTAACTTATGTGGCTCTTCCTCCAAAGGAAGAGCCACTTAAGTTGGAGGACGTCACCTTAGGCTGGAGGAAGGCTTTCAACTTTGCTCAGTGAGGCGGTAGTATTCACCCTGACGTCGAGTTCGGCCCTTGAAGCTGTGTAACTTGGGTCTCCCAATTAATGTATTGTGCATTATCAACGTCTACACGTACAGCGGTCTCTTCTCAGACTCTGCCATCCCCCTCACTGTGCCCTGTCGGCCGACCCTCTCCTCCTTAGTCTCACAGAGTAGATTTGAGTCCAGTAGCATCTTGGAGACCAACACAATAGTCGGGGTATGAACTTTAGAGAGTCAAAGCTCCCTTCGTCAGTCTCCAACAAAGAGAGCTTTGGGTCTTGGAAGATCATAGCCCGGAATTCTTCTGCCTCTCCAAGGTGCTCCTGGACTTGGACCTAGCTGCCCTGTTCCTTCATATCTCAAACCCTATGATAACTTACTGAGTAGCATCTTTGCAGGATCTCAAACAGCAATGAGGTAACACTGCAGGTGGGGAGGAGACACGCCTCCTACCGCTTTGAAAAACCCATTGTGACAGTTCCAGTGAGCCAAGGGACACATTCCCAGGGGAGTTGAAATCCCTGATCAGCCTTGGAAAGCCTCTGTTGCTCTCGGGTTCCAGTCCCCACCGGTGAAGTACAAACAATGTGGACGCATCTCCACACTGAGCTACTCTGTGAATGAGGTCTGGAAAGGGATCCTACCCATCCTTAGCAACAGGGAAGGTTAGACATCTGAACGATCCATTCATTATCTAGCTCCTCCTGAAGCATCCTTAGGATAGTTCCTCTCAACTTTGGGCACAAACACTGCAACCCCTTCCTGTTGAATCTCTGCCTTGCCCCCATAGTTGACATTTTCCCTTGACCCCCCCCCCCAGGCATTGCTTTTCTGTTGTCCTCAACAAATCTACACCTGGGGTGAAGGAATGAAGGAATGAAAGCAGCTTTTCCCGCGAGTTTCCTCAGCGGTGAGACAGGAGGTGGGGATTTGGTGGCCCAAAGGGTGGGGTGGGGGGTGACCGAAGGACAAAGATTGGGCTCAAGGCGAGAATAATCTGTTGTGAGCGGGAACGCACAGCACAGTGGACATGGTCCCAGATTTACTAAAGACAGGGGGGGGGAACCCGGCGACTATTGGCTTCGAGTGAACCTCTGTGTTTATGAAGTACCCCTCTCCGCGGCTAGCCCACAGAGGACAAGGGAGCCTATCACCGCCTATTTCAGAGCCTGGCTCTTTAGCGCAAGCGACAGAGACTCACGCTTTCAGCTCTGGAGGTCCCCGTTTCAATCTCTGGGGTCTGTCAAGATGGCAGCCGTCACATATGCACCTATGAATTAGAAGGGAAAGTGTAGGTCCAGAATCAAAATCGAAAGCCCTGACAATATACATAGATCACCTTGCTCGACACCTGGACTTTACAATTACAATATTTAACTCCTCAGGCTGAGTGATGCTTATAATTCATCGAGGCAACTGACAGGTGGACTCATGGACACACATGCACATGCGCGCACGCACCAGCACACCAGCACACACACACAGCCTGTCTCTCCTCACTTGGGATCCGGATCATACGGTTTTAGGGGACATCCCTATTTTCAAACAGCAAAATGGCAGCATTAGTTAACGGGACTCTGGTCATTATACCACCAGCGATGAAAACATTCACATTATCTGATCACGGAGGGAATGAAATCGCTAATATTTTATTATATAATACCCAGTGCTGATGAAGAAGCTACAGAGAGTCCGGATATGACCTAACGGCGGACTCAGAGATGCCAGACAAAAGAGCATCCCCGTGTCACATTCTTTGCCACAAGACACGGCAGGGGTCCCCGGCCTTTTCCAATGTGGGCACCTTTGGGATTCTGACGCAGGGTGGTGGGGCTCAGCCACAAAAATGGCGCCTGCAGGAGGTGGAGCCAACCACAGGGAGTGAGGTCACACAGGACACTGAATCACTCGTCCATATTTCAGGCAGAAGCTCTGTTTAACAGGATGCTTTTCAGAATGAAGAGAGGTATTTAA
Organism: Gekko japonicus; assembly: GCF_001447785.1. Lineage (NCBI taxonomy): Eukaryota > Metazoa > Chordata > Lepidosauria > Squamata > Gekkonidae > Gekko > Gekko japonicus. Next base: position 131,635 of record NW_015174848.1, read on the forward strand.
GATATTTCCTGGCACATGCGCACGCAGAAACGCAATGAAGACCCTTGTGCTGCAGTGGCAGCTGCTGGTCAAACAACTTTTAAACACTATGTGCAGCCAATCAGCTCGCCAAAGGCCCCGCTGAGCAAAAGCCCTACCTGGCCACACCCATTTTCTAAAAACATTTGGGAGGTTCCAGGAAAGGTGACAGAGGGCAGCAGGGTACCCCCAGGCACCATGTTGGGGGACCCCCCCCACGTATCGGATCACTTGCTGCAAGCCATGACGGTATTGGCCCTGCAGGGAGTAGCGCAGCAGTGAAGAAACATATAACATGATGACAACGCGGCATGTGGTAAGTATTTCTACAGGTTTTGCAGATAAAGAAGAACAGCACACCCAGGGTTGCCATTTTTGGTAGCATCCTTGCATTGGTCAAAACCTCTGCACCAGTGTTCCCTCTAAGCTGAGTGAGTGTGAGCCAGCTCACAGTTTTTTAGCCTCCGGCTCACACATTTTTGTTTTCGCTCAGGAAGGGATGGCTCCAGAGCAAATTAATTCATACAGTAGCCAAATCGCTGGCTCACAACTTGAATGCCGGTAGCTCACAAAGTAGAATTTTGGCTCACAAGACTCCACAGCTTAGAGGGAACATTGCTCTGCGCTAAGACACAAGCCTCAAAACAAGGAATGGATCGGATGTTGGGAACGGCAGATTATTTATGTGAACAGCACGTGTGGTTTCCGAAAAGACACCTGCTGCTATTAAAAACCCTATTAATCTCGCAGACCGATTTCACACGAGAGCTGCACCGTGGTCGCGCCTCCCTTTGCCCCGCTTCTATTGGTCAATTTCCAACTCAAAGCTGGGTGGCCACATTTTGACCTGTGGCTTTGTCCAATTTTCCCCGTGGTTCCGTGATCCTCAAAAAACCAGGACCACGAAACTGTGGGGGAAATCGGGTGAAGCCGCAGGTCAAAATGCGGCCACGTGGCTTCGAGTGGGAAATTGACCAATAGGAGTGGGGCAAAGCAAGGCGCGACCGCTCTTGTGTGAAACCGGTCACGGTGTTTAGGCCACCGTGCTGGATTAACTAACAGCTCTGGCATGGGAATATGCACCCCTTACACTAATTCAGGCAATAGAACCATTGAAAAGTTGATGGCAACAATCCAATCCGTAACTTTGTGAGGATTCAGATCCAGGGCCAGAGGTTAGCTCAGCGGGCTATGCAGTCTGGAATACCATAAGGACCACTAGGTAAACTGGCTATACAGCCATTGGTACTCTCAGGGATCGTTTTGTAGAAAAAGAGCTAGGGAAACTCATTAGCATAACTCGAGGAAGCCCCGCCAAGGCCCTCCCTGGCCCCAGGCAGGCAGGGGTGGGGAGAGGCAGGGAGGAACAACTTACCCTCCCTCTTCTCCTGCCTCCTCCTGGCTGAATGAGGGCCGGAAGCGGGGCAGCCGGAAGCAGGGGGTGGGGCTTCGTAGTGTGCCCCGCCCCCGTACCTCACCCGGGGGAACTGCGATCCCCCGCGATCCCCCCCCAAATGACCTCTGGGTACTCTGTTTTGGGTGCCCAAGAAGGCTGGAAGCAGTGTGAGTCTCTCTCAGGAGCAAAGTGAGCAATGGCGCATGTCAAGAAATGGCCCATGTCACAGAGGACTTGGGAGTAAGGGACCGGGTGAGCACTGGCTGGAGGGAAGATGAGGGTTAAGCAGCTGCAAGGGAGAGATGGAACCAGGAGAGATGAGAGGCAAGGGGAGGGAGAACCAAGTGAGTACTGGGTTGGGGAAAGAACAGAGGGGCTGGGAGGGAAAGATCTATGAGGAAAGGTTAAGGCACTTAGGGCTCTTTAGCAGGGAGAAACGACGACTGAGGGGAGACATGATTGAGGTTTATAAGATTATGCATGGGAAAGAGCAGGTAGAGAAAGAGGTACTATTCTCCCTTTCTCACAATACAAGAACTCCTTGTGGGCACTCCATGAAATTGCTGAGCGGTCGGGTTAGAACAGATAAAAGGAAGTACTTCTTCACCCAAAGAGTGATGAACACATGGAATTCGCTGCCACAGGAGGTGGTGGCGGCTACAAGCATGGACAGCTTCAAAAGGGAATTAGATAAGCCTATGGAGCAGAGGTCCATCAGTGGCTATTAGCCACAAGGTATAGATAGGGGCTCTGGGGCAAGTGATGCTCTGTCTTCTTGGTGCTTGGGGGTGGGTCAACAGTGTGAGGGCTTCTAGTGTCCTGGTCCCACTGGTGGACCTCCTGATGGCACCTGGTATTTCTGGCCACTGTGTGATACAGAGTGTTGGCCTGATCCAGCATTGGCATCTCTTATGTTCTTATGTTCTTATGTAACCATCCGTGCAGTTTATATGCTCTCCCCTCCCTCCTTCTCTTGCCTATGATGGGTCTCTTTGTCTCTAGGCTCCAAAGTCATGGAGGGAAGCCATGACCATGGCTACCAGATCCACAAGGCTGTCAGGAATGGTCAAAGAGAGAATCAGAACATAAGAACCTAAGAGAAGCCAATGTTGGATCAGGCCAATGGCCCATCCAGTCCGTGTCACACAGTGGCCAGAAATACCAGGTGCCATCAAGAGGTCCACCAGTGGGGCCAGGACATTAGAAGCCCTCCCACTGGTGTTGACCCCCCCCAAGCACCAAGAAGACAGAGCATCCCTTGCCCCAGAGCCCCTATCTATATCTTGTGGCTAATAGCCACGGATGGACCTCTGCTCCATATGCTTATCTAATTCCCTCTTGAAGCCGTCCGTGCTTGTAGCCGCCACCACTTCCTGTGGCAGTGTCTCTCCTTGGTGGACTATCTGCTATTGAAACTGGTGAGCTAGCCATGGCATAGGGTCGCTATTCCCCCCCCCCGGTGAAGCCAGGGGTTCTCCCAATTTTGGGGGCCTCAATCTGCCGGCAGGGGACGGACTCCCCTTGAGAAGCCCCCTCCTGGTGCTGCCAGCACAATGATATCACCCGGGAGTGACGTGTTTCCAACATCGGGGGTGATGCTCTAGATTTAGGGCAAAACTCTATGGTTTTGAGGCAAAAGAACCCCATAGATTTTTTTCCAAAACCTAGTATGTTGCCCCCGATGTCGGAAACAAGGTGATATAACTTCTGGTGATGTAATCATGACACACGTGCACGCCAGAAAATCTTCAAGGAGGAACCTGGAGGCCCCCTCGCCGCAAGCCACGTAGGACCTGCCATCCCTACCATGGCACCTCAGAAAGGCCAAACTATTCCAGATGGAGGCTGAATCATTCTTCTAGACGGCTTTATCCCACAAGACCTTTTTTTAGACATCATGTTTGGGGTATCCAACCACATGTACTGGGAGTGGCAGGTTACCTGTGATCTTCCTGATGTGTGAGGCGTCCCGTTTCAGATGACATGTAATTATAGATCTTGGGAGGATTGTGGAAAGTCCGTGTTCCCACAATCATATGTGTGGCTGGATAGCCCCCCAAAAGTCTGAAAAACTCTTAAAAGAAGCTGGTGTTCTAAACCATCTCCTGCCAGGATCAGGCAAAGCCAACAGTTATCCAATTAATTCAGCCCATCCTACATTGCTATCCAAGCAACCATGTGTCAAACTGCCAAGATAAAATTTGTTCTAAGTATCTATAGCCAAAAAAGAATATTATGAAGTTATTAACTTGCAGAACAGCTTTCAACCACAAAATACAAGATGTCTCCCGGAAACAGGCGATCATTTCCCCAGAAAGCACTTTCCTAGGGGCGCCTTCTTTGGGGGCCTGTAACTTGGACCTCGTAAATCCAATCCTCACCAAACTAGGAGGGTAGGTAGAGGAGAGTCATCTGGAGGTCCCCTGTGAGTTTGGTGACTCTAGCGCACCTGTGGGCCACTGTCCAATGCTCCCTCTAAGCTGTGGAGTCTTGTGAGCAAAAATTCTACTTTGTGAGCTACTGGCATGAAAGTTGTGAGTGAGCGATTTGGCTGCTGCATCAATTAGTCTGCTCTGGAGCCCTCCTTCCTGAGCTAAGACAAAAATGTGTGAGCCGGAGGCTAAAAAACTGTGAGCCAACTCACACTAACTCAGCTTAGAGGGAAAACTGCGCCCTGTCCTACTGAACTGGTTTGTGAGGCAGCTAAAAATTTGTTATGGTCTTGTGGTTTGCAAACGGGGCACGTCATGACCCATGAACTGAATGAATATGCATTTTCTGGGTTTGTGCCCATCCCCAGGGCTATTTTTGGGCAGGAACGCACAGGAACGGAGTTCCGGCTGGCTCCCGAGTTGGCCACACCCAGCAGGAACTCATTAGCACAATAGGCCACACCCAACAGCAGAAACTCATTAGGATTGGCTACATTAGGGGTGTGTGGACTAACATGCAAAGAAGTTCCTGCTACAAAAAAGGCCCTGGGTTTTGACAATAAACAAAGTAAACAGAATAAGAAGCAAAAGGTGGGTGTGGCTGGATGACCTCTGGTAAGGTAACATGGGGTATGGCCTATTATGCTAATGAGTTCCTGCTGGGCTTTTTCTACCAAAAAAGCCCTGGGAGCTTCCATATTCATTTCCAGGATGTAAGCCAAATTAGCAGGTAGTCCAGCATTCATGAGTTGCTTGGTGATCACTGTTAACAACAATACGACCAGACGGGCAGTGCAGTCCTAAGGGCTGCCAGCATTGTGGACGCCAGCTGCTGACGTAACTGTGGCGCTGCTAGTCTGTTCCCAGAAGGGTTTGATTAGTGAGTGGCTGGCAAGAAAAGGTTGAGTTTTTGAGGCCACAACCGTGTGAGCATCCCCAGCAACTGCACCGTAGCATCTGATCCAGGTGTTGTGTTGAGACAGCTGGGCCATGATGGACAGGGCTGGCAGAACCAATCAGGGGCAGCAAGCATGGGGGCCTAGCCCAGCACTTATCACAGCCCAGGGGCAGGAAGGATCATGGACAGGGATGCTGGCTCTGTGTCTGTGCCCCCCCCCCCATCCCCTTAAATGAACTAAGTCCTGTCACAAGTCCCTGGGCAGAGTGTACAAGGGACCTACAGGCACCAAGCAGGCCTTTGGCCCACATGGTGCAAAGGGATGCCCTCACTTCAAAAGGGGCACGTGGAGATGTCGAGGAGAGTTTGTGGTTCTCTGCCACATCCTGCTCATAAGGGACCCTGGGCCATGAGAGCATGCACACATAAGAACATAAGAACATAAGAACATAAGAACATAAGAAGTAAATTTTAAAAACTATGAACCAACCCTTCTTTCAACCTGGGAAAAATGGCCAACTGAACAGTTAGCCACCGCAAATGGAAAAGAAAACCCGTCCATAATGTTGTTTGTGCTGAATGGTATAAGGGTAATTAAGATTTTTCATTGTACCTGGGGGGGTGGGGGGTTTGGCAGAAAGTCAGTCTGGGCTCAGGTGGAGACCAATGTTCCCTCTAAGCTGGACAAAGTGTCCTAGCAAAAATAAAATCAAAAGGTGGAAAGTAAATTTTAAAACTATGAACCAACCCTTCTTTCAACATGGAAAAAATGGCCAACTGAGCAGTTAGCCACCCCAAATGGAAAAGAAAACCTGTCCATAATGTTGTTTGTGCTGAATGGTATAAGGGTAATTAAGATTTTTCATTGTACCTGGGGGGGTGGGGGGTTTGGCAGAAAGTCAGTCTGGGCTCAGGTGGAGACCAATGTTCCCTCTAAGCTGTAGAGTCTTGTGAGCAAAAATTCTACTTTGTGAGCTACTGGCATTAAGGTTGTGAGCGAGCAATTTGGTTACTGCATAAATTAGTTTGCACTGAAGCCATCCTTCTGGAGCTAGGACAAAAATGTGTGAGCCAGAGGCTAAAAAATTGTGAGCTAGCTCACACTAACTCAGCTTAGAGGGAACACTGGTGGAGACTGGCCAACAGAGTATTGACAATGTCTGCAAGAGCACTGAGGATCTCCCACATGCCACTGGGGAGCACTGGGGCCAGACCATGGGATGAGCCCCTGGCACAGAAGAGGAGAGGAGAGGAATTGCCATTCCAGCCATGATCCACTGATGCTTAAGCTACGTTCCATTGTACAAAGGAAAAACAACAACACACCTCTCTCAGAATCTACCCTATTTCGCTGGCATTGTCTGCAAGTACACAGGGGGGAAAAAAGATTACTTATGACTTTTGGCCTAAGCAACGTAGGTGAATCAGGCTGCCTTAGCATGAGCTTGATTTAGGCCCCGGTCGCACGAGAGGTTTTGGCCCGGGAGAGGGACGGATCGGGGGCGCGAGCACACCACAACATCTGGAAATCGGCGTGCACCCGTCCCCGATCCGGCCCTTCAGGCCGAAAATGCGCATGGAAAAATAACCACCCCCAGAGGAGGACTTACTGGATAAGCCGCAGCAAGCGCGGCCGTCAGATCGCCGGCGCGCTCGTCTTCTGGAGCAACCCAGGCTCCCGGCTGAACTGCGCTTGCTCACACATGCGCAGTTCGACAGCCTCTCTCCCCCTTCCATCTGATCGTGCTGGGGACGAACCACGCAGCGGCTCAGGGGATCTATCTGATCCTGCCACGTGTTTCTTTTGGTGCGGCTTTAAAAAGCCGCACTTTGCCCGTTCTTTTTCCCCATGTGTGGCAGGGGCCGTTATTATTTATTTAATTATTTTGTTAAACCATCTCGCAACCCTGGATGATATCACAGGGTAAGTGTGATCCAGCAGAGTTTTCTCTCATTTCTGCTTAAACTAAGACCTCAGTACAACTGGTTATAGAATAGAAGCCAAGAATCTGTCTCTACAGCTATCTCCTGTATACAGGCAGAGGCCATGTTAAGGTTCCATTTGGTAACTGAATTAATTCTGTTTGGGAGTGAACATTTCTAAAGTTAAAATATAATTGTATCTATACACAGAAGTGAAAATTTTACTCTCACTGAATGTTTAAGTTTTGTTTTTAAACAGCCTGTTTTAATGAGAGAAATGAAGGGGACATTAGTGTTTGGCTTTTATGACTGTCTCCAAATGGCTTTAAAGAAACTATTAAATGTGATTTCAGGACCAGGAATGTGAGCTATTGCTTCATAAAGCATTGCAGTTCCACAAGGGACTCATAGAACTATTTAAGCATGAAAGATGACACCAAATAAATACGATTACTGGCATTTGCTTTCTATCTTCTGAAACTTCATTGTTTATTTTTGCTTACACCATAGATAAATAGGGATGGAAACTGGCACGCCACTAAAACCCATCATTACAAAATTCAGCAATTGTTACAGCCTTCTGAGATAGTCCAGACATCTCCTGCATGATGCCAGAAGGCAAAAAGATACAAACCTGATTTTTTTTAAAAAAAAATATGATTTGGTTTTAAGCACCACAGTGTTCCCTCAAGCTTAATCACATCATTAAACACAGAACTTGCCTTCTGAGCAATCCCTATGCATTTCTCTGTTTCAAGACCAACACCAGCAAAGGAATCAACTTATAAACCAATCAGGAGCTTGCTAGGGTGGTTGTCAGATGTTATCCAAGCTCTATGGCAACTGCCAATCCATCAGCAGCTTCTGTGTGGTTGAGAGAATCCATAAAGGGCTCGTGAGTTGACACAGGTTGTGTTGTATATGCACGATTATTTCGGATGGCACCTAACTGCATCTGTGCACAGGGCCAGTGGTAACGCTTACCTTAATGCTGTGGAAAGCTTTATTTCCTTCCTGATAATATTAAGCTGCTGCCAAAGACAAAAGAACAGTCCAAGCTGGGTGTTGTTTTTGTCAGCCAACATCCACAGTTGCTTGATGCAGAATTCGGTTGTTGTTTTTTTTGTTAAACAAAAATAGTTTTATTACAAAATTGGATGGCTGCTTTTAAAATTCCACAGCCTGCAGTTCAGCGTCTTAACCACTTGAGCCACCGCAGCTCCTAGGGTGGATCAAAAACAACACGATGTAGTTCGTCCCTGGGATGATACAATTGCCACATGACGGTTGTCATTGTCGTTGACTGAATGACAATTTGGAAAAAAAAGTAAAACAATAGTCTGTTAATTTTCTCCCTTGTGTTAATTTCTCTCTTGGTGTGCCTAAAACTTTGAGAAAGTCCTGACGAAGGTTCATTGTGGCGTCCTTTGCTGGGGCTATTTCGGCTCCCCGTCCACCCCTGATTTGCTCATTATAATCCCAGCATTTGTCTTCCACTCCCTTCCTCACTATTTGTTCTTCCCACATGGGCAACACTTAAATTGTAAACTCCTCAGAGTAGGGGGACTGTCATTTCCCCTAAAGTTATTCTGAAAAGGACATTGCTGAACCAGCCAGTTTGGCGTAGTGGTTAAGTGTGCGGACTCTAATCTGGGAGAACCGGGTTTGATTCCCCACTCCTCCACTTGCACCTGGCTGGATGGCCTTGGGCAAGCCGTAGTTCTGACAGAGCTGTTCTTGAAAAAGAGCAGTTTCTCTCAAGAGCTCTCTCAGCCCCACCTACCTCACAGGGTGTCTGTTGTGGGGAGGGGAAGGGAAAGGAGTTTGTAAGCCGCTCTGAGACTCCTTTGGGTAGTGAAGGGCGGGGTATAAATCCACTCTTTTCTTCTTCTCTTCTTCTACATCCATTTAGCGGTGGAAAGGGCTGTTGAATTCCAGCTGACTTAATGATGACCCCTTATGGGATTTTCAAGGCAGGAGACGTTCAGAGGTGGTCGGCCACTGCCTGCCTTTGTGTAACAAACCCTAGACTTCCCGGGTGGTCTCCCATCCAGGGCTCCTTTTGTAGCAGGAGCTCCTTTGCCTATTAGGCAACCCCCCCTAATATAGCCAATCACCCAAGAGCTTACAGTAGCCCCTGTAAGAAGAGCTCTGTAAGCTCTTGGAGGATTGGCTACATTAGGGGGGGTGTCGCCTAATATGCAAAGGAGTTCCTGCTACAAAAAGAGCCCTGCGAGTCCCATCCAAGTACTAACCAGGGCCGACCCTGTTTCGCTTTTGAGATCTGACAAGATTGGGCTAACGTTCATTTACTTATCTAAAATATTTTTACTCTGTGTTTCTCCAAAACAGACTCAAGGTGGTCTGCAGTACAGATGCTATTAGGTAGCCATAAAAACAGCCATTAATGAAACTGGACAATACACCTAGTATTACAAATCACGGGGGGGACGGGACACCCCTCAAACATGAAAAGCCCTGGAAAACAACACCAATTTGCACCTTTTCTAAATATCTGTAAGAAGGGAGGCTTCCTTGCCTCCATTGATAATAACAACTAATAACACCAACAGTTTGTTACGGCGAGCACTGATTTTTTTCCCATTCCAAAAATATATGAGGGGAAACTTAGTTTTAAAACTGTGTCTCTGTTTACAAGCACTGTAACGCGAGACCCACAAACTTCTAAATATCTTTAAGAAGGGAGGCTTCCTTGCCTCCATTGATAATAACAACTAATAACACCAACAGTTTGTTACGGCGAGCACTGATTTTTTTCCCATTCCAAAAATATATGAGGGGAAACTTAGTTTTAAAACTGTGTCTCTGTGGGTTCCGTACACAAGCCCTGTAACGCGAGAGCCACAAACCCACGCAAGATGTCGTTTCTCCTTCCACAAATGTACACATGGAGAGCTCCAATTTTCTTTTCACAGAAGGGATGCGATAATGTTGTGTGAGTTCAGGGCTCTCATGTTATCTTGGAAGCAGACGGTTAACTCGAAACGAAAAATGAACCCGAAGAGCTGGTTCGCATGACTGAATTTCTTCAAGAACGGTGTACACAGATCCATGGCTGCAGGCCAGTTCTGTGATGGACACCAGATAGAAAAAGGGCAGCTGCTTTCACAAAGATGGCGGTTGGTCCATCCGATGAACCCCCACCCCTCCGTTCACACCAACATTTGTCAAAGAACCAAGTGGCCAGAATGGATGATTGTGGGGAGAAACTCAACCGTGTGAGCCTACCCTCAGAGGTCAACTTTGGCCATACAAAACGTTACCCATGTAAATGATCACAGTTGTTTGTGTTATTTCTTGCTGTACCATTCCCTCAATCTGCAGGATGTGCCATCATACCCCTTGAAACAGACGCTTGAGAAGACAGAGACATGTATTAGTTCCAGTGGACTGGGGAAAAACAAAATAATCCCAACAAGCTCATGTGTCCCATTTGTTTGGGAGGTGAAAATGATGGGAGTGGGTATAATGCCAAATGAAATTAACAGGTATTTTAAAAATACGGATGATTTTTCACAAACGACACAGTCAAATTTTGCTGCCAACCTGTAGATCACAGCCCAGATTGGAGAAGTGGGAGGTCTTAAATACATGATTTATTTTACTCTATGCAGAGCCTACTTACTACAAAATCCAAATCTGAGACAAAAAAACAAAAAAGAAATCTAACGAGGGGACCACACAGAACATTCAAAGATTTACTTTTATTAATGGCGGCAGTGATCACTATGAGAAAATGGCAAGGCAGAGTGATAAGACGGTTAGCACAGTGATCAGATCGGCTCAGATATTTCTAGTTAACGTGCAGGATGATCTGTAGTTGTGGGATCACACCATACACCAGAGGTCCTCGAGAATTCTGACCTTGTGGGCACCGGTAGAATTCTAATACAGCGTTGCGAGGGCGACCACAAAATGGCTGCCACAGGAGGCAGAGCCAGCCTCCAAAGTCTAGCGCTGCTAGGGCTGCCAAGTGGGGGCAGGGGGTGAGTAAACCCCCACTTCAGAGGCCCGATTTCCACCGCCACGGAATCGGGCCCCGGGGGGAACTCCACCCCCCGAAGCGCAGTGTGGCTGCGTCACCAGAGGTCACGCAACCACATCAATCACGTTGGGTGCGTGGCCTCGATCATCAGAGGGAAAACTCCAATGATCGGGGCCACGCCTTCAACGTGCTCAATGTCGCGCGTCACTTCAGGTTGTGCGCGCATCGAGGAACGACTCCCGGAGCCCGGCGAGGCTCCCCCTCCGGTAGGTAGGGTTGCCAAATGGGGGCGGGGAAGCCCCCGCTTTGGAGGCCCAATTTCCGCCCAAATCCACGTTGCTGACGTTGGGGGCGTGGCTGAGCTCGTCGGGGGAAAACCATACGGTCACACCCCCAATGTCAGCAACGTCCCACGTCACTTCCACTTTGCGCGCGCGTGCATACGGAGCTTGCTCCCGGACTCGTCGGAGCCTCCCCCGCCGGTAAGTTTGCCAGACCTGGCAACCCTACCGGTAGGATATTTTTACTTGGCAACCCTAAGCGCCGCTGACGCCACTGACCTTCGGTCACACAGAGAAGATCCTTGTGCTGAGTGGCAGCAGCTGCCAAAGCAATGTTTTTTTAAAAAAATCAGCACAGCCCATGAAAGGTCCAGTGGCCAATGTGAAGTCTTGCTGGCCTAATGTCCTACCACTTCCTAAAGACACTTGGTGGGCACGAGGAAGGGTGTCGGTGAGTGTGATGGCATCCACAGGCACCAAGTTGGGTACCCCTGCCACACGCAGTGCTGGGTGATAGCCGGAAAGTACATTTTTAAAAACAAAGTCTCTGTCCCATAAGTTTGGAAAGAATGTGGGTTTACAGAAATAACTGAGGTGGGGGCAAGGCGGGGATTTTTTTAAAAAAAACCCTCTAATCCCCAGAGACTTTGGAGGCAACATCCTAGGGACAGGATGCGGCCGGGAGAGGAAGAGGAAATGCTACAAGTGAAGTCTCCTTGTTGCTCTCAGAGAATATCACAACTATCTGAGGTCTACTTTTTAAAAAACCTTCTGTACTATTGATAACATAATATATATCCCAGCAAAGGCTTTTATAAAAATTGATAATTATATTGTCAGGTGCCAAAAGCCAAAAAAAGTTTTTCCAAACAGCTGGGGAAAAGAAGGTGTTCTTTGCCCCTTAAATCTTTTAGTCTCTATGCTTTTACATGCTGGTTAAGTGTTTTGCATTTTGCAAATTTTATATCCTGCAGGGGAGGCGGGATATAAATAGAAGAAAATAAATCAATAAATAATAAAATTTGAAGTCATTTTTTTTTTGTATTTCTGGTAGCTACATAATCTCTCAGTCAAGCCAGCAAAAGTCACTGGGGGAATCTTTCATAACAAGTTTTATAACAAGTCATATGCTCAGTTTCAGCTACCACCTTCACCCGAAATTGCTTAACAATTTGCTATGTTGATTGATCTCTTAAGCCGAGAGCGCCAGGAGAAAAAGAGCTCCTTAATCTTTTGGAGAGGTGAATAAATGCCCAAAATATCAAGATTTATTTATTTATTTATCAAATTCATATCCTGGTCCCTTTCCCCCAAACAGGACTCGGGGTGGCTAAGAGCATATAAAATACACCCAATAAAAAGAAGAAGAGATTGGATTTATACCCCGCTCTTCACTTGGTGTCTCAGAGCAGCTTACAAATTCCTTTCCCTTCCCCTCCCCACAACAGACACCCTGTGAGGTGGGTGGGGCTGAGAGAGCTCTGACAGAAATGGCTCTTTTTCAAGGACAGCTGTGCCAGAGCTTGTGACTGACCCAAGGTCACATCAGCAGGTACAAGTGGAGGAGTGGGGAATCAAACCCGGTTCTCCCAGATTAGAGTCCGCACACTTAACCACTACACCAAACTGGTACCAAAAACAACACAAAGCTACAATAACTACTCTTTAAAATACAACATGATTAAAAATCTATCCCCATTAAAATCTATCCACTATCAAGCAGGGGAGGATGCGTGGATGGTGGAGATACAGCTGAAGTCTACCAGCTGCCTGGTAGATCACAATCACCCAAAGGCCGCCCGAAAAAGAGCAGCCCCACATGCCCTGCGGAACCTAGCGAGATGGAGACAAACAACAAGATGTCCCTACTGGTACCCTGGAGAGCTCCTTCCATTCATGGGGAGGCTTTACCATAGACTCCTCTCCTGGAACAGGTTGGAAGTGACCTGGGCTGAAGGAATTACCTTCTCCCGTCCCATGTGGTTTGGTTTCTTCGCACAAATTATCTGCTGCTTATTAGAATTCTGCAGTGCACACGGAGCTGATTTGGATAGCCCTGCCTTGGCAGGTTTGGACGGCTGCAGGGTGGGACCAAGACATTTTGGTGTCCGAGCTGAACAATCCAAATGCCACCCCTTCCTCCAGGCAATTAATACGGTCCATAACACACACACACCGAGAAATTCTCCAGCCTCACTGAAACAAACAGGAGCGGCTCAGTAAAACTTCTCTGGTGGGTTGTGGAGCCTTTTGTGGAAAATCTGCCCATTTCCCCAGTCTGCTACTCTTAGTGTTGCCAAAACCCCACTCCCGCGGGTGGCCAACTCACATGACATTTGAGCAGAATGGAGATCCCTGAACCCTTTTCTCCCCGTCAGAAGGTGTGAGGGGGTGCTGCAGATAAGGGAATCAGGATGCAAAGGCAGGGGTCATTTCATAAAGGGGTGGGAAGAGGCAGGGAGGAAGCAACTTACCCTCCCTCTTCTCCTGCCTCCTCCTGGCTGAATGAGGGCTGGAAGCAGGGCGGCTGGAAGCAGGGGGCGGGGCTTCGTCATGTGCCGCGCCCCCCTGCACCGCACCCGGGGGAACTGCGTTCCCCCATGATCCCCCCCGAAATGACCTCTGTGCAAAGGTACAATGCAAAAAACAATCCGCTTGATTATAGCACGGCAGAAATGCTTGCAGACCAGTTATCTTAGTTGTTGGTAACTGCAAACGACCTCTGGTCACACCAAACGCAAATTGGGTCAAAGAAGCCATGACCGTGTTTCAATACTCGCTGTCACACAGGGTTGATGGTACTGTTGTTAAGCGGAAGGAGATTTCCTTTTCCGAAATTCACTTTCTCTAGATGTAGCCATTTTTTTCCTCTTTTAAAAAGGGATTTCTCTTTCTAGAGGAATCAATGCACCCTTTTGTAAATTCATCTCTTGCAGCAATTTTATGTTACACATTACCTGGGGGTGGTCTAGAAAGAGGATAGGAAGATTTGGGATGCTGTTGCTTGCCTCTGGGGATCTACAGAGTGGAATTCTGAGATTCTGCAGAACTTCCTTTCCTGCTCCACCTCTCCTCACATTTATCTTTCAGCAAAACAGAACTGATTAGAAATGGGACTCCAAATTCCTAAAAAAGCCAAAAAGAAACGGACCCTCGGATTTCAGGGAGAAATTTGGCAAAAAAGACTTAAGAGAGTTTCTCTGAACAAGCCTAATCGGTGACCCTCAAAGTCATGCCTTTTACCAGCACTGCTTTTCTTCTTCTGTCAGGTCTTTACTGTTTTAACAATCGGCCTAAGAAAAGAGTGCTGTGGAACTCAAAAGCTAGCTTTCAGTACATGGACTTTCTGTTGGTCCCGAAGGAAGTATTTTGCTACTGATTGCCTACATGTGAACAGGAGGCAAGAAGGAAACAGGTTCCAGGACAATTAGGGATCTGACAAGTGAAAAGAGAGAGAGAGAGAGAGAGAGAGAGAGAGAGAGAGAGAGAGAGAGAGAATATATGTAGAGCGGCACAAGAGCATATAAACGAAAACTCGTATATCATAATTATAAGCAGTACTCTTGCATACTTCTTGTACATTCCTTTTCAGTCCTCATGAAACGGAGATTTTTATGCCTCTAGCTTCCACATCCGTTATTTCTACTGTGCTTGCCACTTTATAAAGCTCTTATTTCTCTTATTCCCACAGCAGTCCTCTGAACTCTAATTAGGGTGAGCACTTGCTCAAAACCATTCCGGAGAGGAGTCAGGTTAAGGCGCAGCTGGGGAGAGCAGGGTTAAAATCCCTCCTTAACCAAGGCAAGCCAGCCGACTTGCAGGGTTACTGGGGTACTAAAAGGTGGGAAAGAATTCCGTACATCACAACGCGCATCCTGGAGGAAAGGGCAGGATACAAATAATAAATGAATAAATGAACGTAAACCCCCCCCCCCCCCAGCAAAGTCATGACTGAGGAGAAATCTCAAAGAGGTGGTAGACCCTTCCTTCAAATAAGGCATGTTTAGGAAAAGCCTACAAAGTTCAAACATAATGCTGAACGGGAAAGCAGTAAACCTGCTGTGAGATATAACTGCAAATGTCACACTGTGCATTTCATTCGTTCCAGAGAAGCTACACGTGGAATAAGGTATTATCAATCATGCATCAAGATGGTGGGATATTTTACTTGTTTATTTTAATGCATTTCTATCTGCCTTTCTCCCCAATGGAGGCCCAAGGCAACTTCCATAATTCTCCTCTCTTCCAATTTATCCTCACAATAACCCTGTGAGACAGGTTAAGCTGAAAGTGTGTGACTGGCCCAAGTTCATCCGGCAAGCTTCTACGGCATCGGTGGGGATTCGAACCCAGGTCTTCCAGATACTAGCCTGACACTCTAATCCAGGGGTGCCCAACCTTTTCAAGCCTGTGGGTCCCTTTGGAATCCTGATAGGGGGTGGTGGTCGCAACCACAAAATGGCTGCCGTGGGAGGTGGAACCACACACACAAAGGAAGCCGAAGTGCAGGGGAGAAGAGGGGTAATTAAAGAATGCACCGGGAAAGAGGGGTGAGAGAGAATGAAATAATCATTCTGGGGCAGCGGCAGCTTAAGCCATGTTATTTTAATCTGCATAGCCAATCAGATCCTCAGCGGCCTATCAGAAGCACTGCTGGGTAAGACTCTTCACCTGGTCCCGCCCACTTTCTAAAAACACTTCCCGAGAGAGCTGTCAGTGGGTGCCCTGCCCAGCACAGGCACCATACTGCCCCCCCACCCAGCGCTACCAGCTACACCACCACAAAGTGGTATGATCCTGCCAAAGTGAGAGTATGAACCAGATGGAAAGTTTTCATTTGAATCTTAATTCAACTACTTCTGAATTTCGAAACGAAACTACTGGGACCCACAGAACACTTCTAAAAAAGTGGCTCCCTCAGCGCTACCAGCTACACCACCAGAAAGTGGTATGATCCTGCCAAAGTGAGATTATGAACCAGATGCAAAGTTTTCATTTGAATCTTAATTCGGCTACTTCTGAATTTCGAAACGAAACTACTGGGACCCGCAGAACAGCACAAGGAGCTTCCAAGCACCAGCAGGCTTGTTTTCTTGAATGGGCGGCCACAGTTTCTGAAACTGGGGAAAGGATGGCATCTCAAAAACAGTTTGCAATGTGACGCTGGGGGGGGGTTGCCTTTTTAAGGCCATCCGGGGGGGGG